>NC_065911.1:3333333-3636363 GCF_905147045.1 Nymphalis io
ACAAGCCTAGGAACTGTATTGTGTATTGTATAAAGTGTGAATATTACATGTTTAAAGAAGTAAAGACTGTACGTTAAAAAGTTTATTTCTCGCCCGGATCCCTGCTATTGCCTAATGTTCTAATTTTATGATTTTATTTCAATTTATATGTCGCTTATATGAAACAAACTTTCGTAAGCAATAAAAGTAACAGCCTGTAAATGTCCCACTGCTGGGCTAAAGACTCCTCTCTTTGTTGAATAAGTTTGGAGCTTACTCCACCACGCTACTCCGCAATTCAATGCCATAAACTCATATAATCGATGTCTTCTGAGTCACTTTACCTACATAGAATCAATATCGTATTTTTATTTATATATAATATAATAGGTATTGAGAAGACTGGCAGGTGGGAGAATATATGATGACTTGGTGGTACCTACCCAGACGGGCTTGCACAAAGGCCTCCCACCTAATAATAAAAGTTAAAAAAGAGAAAACAAGCGTTTTTTTTCCACATCTTTTCTTAAATCAAAAAGTACTAACCGAGATGGCGCAGTGATAAGAACGCATGAATCTTAACCGATGATCGTGGGTTAAAACTCGGGCAAGCACCACTGAATTTTCATGTACTTAATTTGTGATAATGATTCATCTCGTGCTTGACGGTGAAGGAAAACATCGTGAGGAAACTTGCATGTGTCGAATTTCACTGAAATTCTACCACATGTGTATTCCACCAACCCGCGTTAGAGCAGCGTGATGGATTAAGCTCCAAACCTGCTCCTCAAAAAGGGAGAGGAGGCATTAGGCCAGCAGTGGGACATTCAAAGGCTGTCACCGTTACCGTTACCGTAAACAAAAGTTGTTTTTTTTTGTTTTAATTAAACGCTAAGTGTTACGCTGATCAAAAGAGGGTCTCGAGACAGTAAAAATGTCTCCCCTCGGCTGGGGGGTATTTCTTTGTTCCGTTATCTATACAATTATTTGAAAGTCTCTCAAAAAGATAGCTCGGACCTCCTTGCCGCACTGTGACGCCAGTTTATTTATTTTTAACGTAAATTTCGACCACATAAAATGAAACTTTTTCGTTTGAACCTTCTTGCTTTTCCCTTCGTATGTTTGGATATTAATCGTTTTAACACTTTACTCTATTTCTCTAAGTACCTTAAAAATACAAAGCTAGTTTAAATTATGTCCTAAGATTGATGTATGAAGTTAAACAATAACTTATTTGTTGTTTTATTCTTTTTTCCAGACCACTTGAAAGTAACAACGCTCTTCAAAAACGATCCTCGAAAGGGGAGCCGAGGCAAAAATGACGCATCAAATAAAATAAATAACCATCCATTGTATCAAATAAAATAAATAACCTTCCTCGGCGCCCTTCTCCCAGTAGAAAAGGATGATTTCGGGGTAAACTGTTAATATAACTAGTATCAGTTAAACTGGTTTTTTGACAACTGTCTTTGGCAAGCGAAAAGTCCTGAAATATATTTGGGCTGTATCGTTTTTACTTGCTTCCGTTTATGAAATTTAACAAAAGAATTTTTTTTTTGTCATATAAATTGTGACATAGATACATATTATTTTGCCAAAATCATGCACGATATAGAATATTCGATTAATTCATTATCTTATAAAGCTTCTGTATAATTAAAAAAATACACTAAATAGTCTAAAAAAAAATATGTTTTTTTTTTTAAATATATTATATGTGTTACTTTTGTTTTGTTCCTCTTCTCCTCAAAAAGAGGAGAGGAGGCCTTTAGCCCAGCAGTGGGACATTCACAGGCTGTTACGGATTACGGATTACGGATATGTGTTACAAGACTGTCTGAAGTCGGTGCCAAGTCCTTAAAGAATTTTGATTTTTTTTTCCTTCTGTACCTAGGCTGCTAAAACATCTTAGTACATACACCACGTGTTTTTTCTTACATGTTGATTAAAATATACTATTATATTCCTAAAAATACTCACCAATATATAACAGTATGGATTTGGAAATCAATACGGTTAGTAAATATACTATTTTTATATATCAACTTTATAATACATAGCAGAAATAAAATTAATCCTAAAAAATGTTAAGAAGAACTAAGTATAAAAGATTTTGAAGCAATTACTCCTAGAGAACTAAAAAATAATTTAGAAAGATTTAAAAGAGGAATTATTTGAAAATAATTAATTCATAAAAAAGGGAAATTTATCTAACCAACTGAGGACCTATACTGGGGACCTACAGGATGTACCTATCATGAGAGAAAATATTTTAAATCAACCGAATCGGTCAAGCCGTTTTCGAGTTATCGTTGCAAATAAAAAACAAATCATCATAAATACAACCCCTTCCTTTTTTAAGTCGGTTAAAATATACATACATACAATATACATATATATATAATATAAATTAAGAATTTAGTATTAAATATATAACTAATTTAATGACATTTAACATAAGCCAATATTTAATTACGTCTTTAATTTATTTATTTTTACAACAACCTTTTAGTAAACTTAGAATAGTGTGTAAAAATATTTTACAATTATATATGGCCAATGTTATGTATAGCGTATGCCTTAATTCATACATATTTATTTTAAATAGTATCGTATATATAAATGATTAATATTATAGAGAGCCTTCTGCGAGTTTTTTTTTATAGAATAGTAAGGTGTACGAGCATGTGGGCCACCTGATGGTAAGTGGTCACCAACGCCCATAGACATTGCCATTGTAAGAAATGTTTACCATCGCTTATATCGCCAATGTTGCGACCAACCTTGGAAACTAAGATGTAATGTCCTGTGCCTGTACTCATTCATCAGTTTTTTTCTGGAATTACACACAAAAACAATAAATCATTAACAATAATTATTATATACATAAAATTATAATTATAATATTAATATATATAAAACATTATTGAGTCGTAGATGAGTTAGAGAATAATAAAATTATCGTCGACTACCTTCTGAAAAACACACAAATACGTAACAACATGATTATATTTTTTAACATATGTGATTACTTATATTGAAAAACATTAATAACAGGTAACTAGATATATCATAAAAACTAAAAAACCGATGAAAACTATTTCTAAAACGAAAAACAAAAAAAAATCTTTAATAAATAGTATGTAGGTATCAAAAGGCGTGCTATAAACGCTGGTCACGATGCTGAGAGAAGGCGCTGGCAATTTCCTATCTGACTGACAATTTCCTTGGCTCGCCCGATTTTAATATAAAACGAGAAAAAACACTGCCGTACTCTCTCCATGGATTTGTATGGACATGACTTTTGAACGTTTTTTTTTTGCTATTGTCAATACAAACTGACGTACATTGATTATTTCGCACGTGAAATTTACGAAATAATATGTGCACAGTTGGCCTAGCTAAAATCATCAAAAGAATATATATATATATATATATATATATATATATATATATATAGCGATTAATAAATAACACATATTTATGCTTTATGCTCAAGACATGAATAAAAAAAGCGTAAAGTTTTTTATTAGTTAAAATACACGTAATGATTTCAACCAACTTTGGTTACGGTTAATTTACTTTTCGTTTCGTCTAATTCATTATATTTTAATTGTAAATAAATAAATAAAATTCTGGTTATCTTTTTAATATGGCTAATTGCGAGTAACCAAAACACGTTTTTCATTTAGATTACCACTAATACTTAAGCTTTTAAACATTATAATATAATTCAAATAAGCATTATGTCGTTAGGGCAGATTTTAAAGGAGTTTTGTAACTGAATTCCACGTTGTAGAATCCGTGGGTTTGCTAGTACTTTATCAATGAACAGTAAAGGTTTTTAAAAACAAACTTTTATATAAAAAAATCGTGTCTGGTGTTGTTAAGAAGTTCCTTCGTCTGAAATGAGTCCCTGGTGTTGTCATCAGGTCAGCTCACCATGAAAATGTATCGTCATGGGATTGAACCGATATGTTGAGCTTCAAGTCCATAGAATAAGAAGACCTAGTAACAAATGTTAAAACTGATATATCATTTTTTTAATTACATTGCATAATATAAAATGAACATAAAAAAATATTAATAGATTAAAAAAAACTTTTTGTACACGTATATTTAATAAAACTATCATCGCTGGGTCGTAGCCTCGCTATTATTACTCACATTTTGGAATGGCTTTGGCGAGAGAAAGAAAAGTGGCGCCCCCATCCCCACGCCCGCTTTATAAGATGCTATTTTATTTCCCTCATTGTATTTTTATCGATGTTTCAACTTAGCTCGCTTTTCATGTTGATAAATTTCGTTCAAAAATGTTATTTAAATGCAAAACAAATTATAATTATAGCGGTGAAGGTAAATTTTCTATATTAAGTAAAAACTTCGAGATATTAGAAATGCAACTAGTCTGATATTATTCATACTTCGAACGTGTTTCGCGTCATAACGGCTTTAAAATATATATGTGAATTCATCTTTAGTCTATGGTATCAGCAAATACTATAATCATGATTTAGTGGGTCTTTATTCAATTCTTTAATTTTTTATATTATATGACACAGAAATTCATACAATACATGTTGCCTTGCGATGTCTTTATTCCGTTACACTGTTTACGTATATCGTAAAAAAACCCTTCGTATTAAAAAGTATAACTTTGAACTCACGTACGTAAGAACACGCCCCGTTCTTTTTTTTTATTTGGTAATTAATTATTATTATATTATTCTGCAAGATTCTAGTCGAATTTTGTACAGCCAAATTTTATCAAAACTGAACGCTGACTGTCTTATCTGTCTGTCTGTCTGGTTCTTTTTTCAATATAAGCCTCCTTTGATAAAACAAATCGACACAATTTGTGTAAATAAAAAATGATTCTTCATAATTATTTAACATTATTCTAAAACGAAACACAATGAATCGGTTTTTTCCTTGTAAATGTATTACATGAATTGAAATTAATATAATTAGAATTTCTACACTCATCACAATATTAGTAAAAATAGGAAAAAACAAGTATTCGATTTGGAGTTGCCATATATTAATTGTGTTTTTAGTATTTAAAGATATACTAAGATAGCCAGAAATATCATTGAAGATATTGTTATATATACTTAGTATTATATATTATATATATATTATTCTTATATAAGTCGCGATGGCCCAGTGGTAAGAACGCGTGAATCTTAACCGATGAACGTGGGTTCAAATCCGGGCAAGCAACTCTGAATTTTCATGTGTTTAATTTCTGTTTATAATTCATCTCGTGCTTTTCGGTGAAGGAATACATTGTGAGGAAACTTGCATGTGTCTAATTTCATCGAAATTCTGCCACATGTGTATTCCACCAACCCGCATTGGACCAGCGTGGTGAAATAAGCTCCATACCTACTCCTCAAAAAGGGAGAGGAGGCCTTAGCCCAGCAGTGGGACATTTACAGGCTGTTACTTTATTCTTATATATTATATATTCTGAGTCTAGCGGTGCAGAGAGGCAATAGTGCCAGCACCTTGTTTACAATGCCACAGGGCAATCTTTAAGACGGCGTGTTTTTGCTATAAATTTGTAATGTGTATTTTGTTTTTTTTTTTTAATTTTAATTTTGTATATTATAAAAATGCCTGTACATAGTTTATTAATAAAGAAATAATTACTATATATTCTTATATATAGATATAAAGAAGTGTTATACATGCTTTTTAAAATATTCATTTTTATGCATAAGGATATTTTTAAAGAAATCTTCAATAATTTCTCAAAAGGCGGTAATAATATAGCGAAACTTAACGATTAGCTAACCGCGACGTTTAAACCGGGGAGTTTTATGACGCGTGACGGAATAAGGAAACTTACTTTATAAAGAATACTTTTAGAGAATTTTGTTTTAATATATATAGAAAGATTTTTTATATATGTCGTTATTTATTGTATTTATATATGAAGATAATTTAAAGTCAGTGAAAAACACAGCTATTCTTCGGTTTTAATTTTTTTTTTAATTGGTGTCAAATAATGTTAATGGTGCTTAATTTGTGTTTATAATTCATCTCGTGCTTAACGGTGAAGGAAAACATCGTGAGGAAACCTGCATGTGTCTAATTTCATTGAAATTCTGCCACATGTGTATTCTACCAACCCGCATTGGAGCAGCGTGGTGGAATAAGCTCCAAACCTTCTCTTCAAAAGGGAGAGGAGGCCTTAGCCCAGCAGTGGGACATTAACAGGCTGTTACTGTTACTGTTACTGTTACTGGTGTCAAATATAATGTTTTTCATATTTTATATATATTTAGTATGATAAGGTCGCAAATCTTGAAGTCTTTGATTCAAATCTCAAGTCAACTAATAAAATGTTTTCGAGTTTTCTGTCAAAGATTCTCAGTAGCAGCCCGGAGTCTAGAGTTGCAAGTGTACATTACCGTGCCTCAGAAAGCACATAAAGCCGTTGGGTCTGTGCCGGAACTCTTTCCGGTCGTGTCGGATAGCCGTCCCACCGAATTATTAGAATCCGGGAGAGAATATAGGCACTATAATATGTCCTGCGCCATTGTCTCTCTTGGTCTTGGTAATTGTCTCTTGAGATTTGCCGCCGTGGTCGATATTGGTCAGGAGGACACGTCATCATATTTTCGAAGCAGCTCACAGGAAGTTAAAACAATATATATGAATTTATGACGTATGATTTTTTTATTTTGCGTAATATTATTAGGGTGTTTTTATTTATTGCAAGTATACAAAGCGCTTGATAGTTTTTGGTACTTTTTTATATAGATACACTGCTCTATTTTTGTAACTCAAATATACACATCATATATATGTGTAAGCCAAATATATGTCACCTTAAAAAACTAAATCACGAAGAATTTTCTATAAGAAAAGTTTTGTATATTTGAAACTTAATTAGTTTCGCTTTTAAGTGATATATATAAATTCATTATTATAGTCAAAATATTTTTTTATATAAAATCTTAGACAGCTTAAGCTTAAGACTCGTTACGTTCTTCACCATAATATATTTTTATGTTCTTTATTCAAAAAGTTTACTGCTTTCTTATTATTATTTAAGTCTGAATTTTTTACGTACTTTCACTATTTGCTTCTAAGTTTTTTTATAGAATAGGTAGGCGGACGAGCATATGGTATTAGGTATCAGGTAGCCACCTGATGGTAAGTGGTAACCAAAGCCCATAGACATTATAAGAAATTTAAATCGCCAATGCGCCACCAACTTTGGGAACTAAGATTTATCTCCCTCGGGCCTGTAATTACACTGGCTCACTCACACTTCAAACCGGAACACAACAATACCAACTACTGCTGTTTGGAGGTAGAATATCAGCTGATGAGTGAGTAGGTACCACCAGTAAAAATGTATTAATTATTAAATACATATTTAGATGATTCGAATTATTTTTTTATGTTAAATCCAAGATATTTTAACATTCGTTACGTACTTCATTATTGTTTCTGAGTAACAACATTAACTATTAAAAAATGTTGGATGATTCAAAATTTGAATTCGTATATTAAATCGATAATAAGTCTGAACGAGACTGCGAACAGTCTCTAGTATACCATCAGCAATTAATTAACCACAATTAAATAATCCATCGTAAGTGATCATCAAATAAAGTCGACCGAATATTACATTAGGATTCTAAACATTACCGACATGAAATAAGATGAATTTGAGATTAACAAAACACAAACCGATCTAAAACGAACCCGATTGATTCGTATTTTCAAAGATAAGTAATTACGCAGTCGGGGCCAGATCTATAAATCTGAGGGAGGCCTCCCTTTAAAAAAGGGTGGTTCTTCTTATATTTAAATATCGTATCCCCTTCCGGGTAGGTGCCACGGTTTTTCCAGTAAAGGGGTAAGTGACAGAAGCAGGGAACAGCGTCTAGTGTTGAGCTGTTTTTAGTTGTTGATTTTTTTGTGATTCGTATTAATTTTCTAATGTAGGTATATTATGGGAGACTAGCCAACAAAGCGGGACATATAATAGTGCAGAATCGTGTGCGCAAACTAAAGTGCACTCTCTATTTATTTACTGATAATCAATCCGATACGATCAAGGTTTCAGACAAATAGCTTATATCTATAGTCTTAACGTGCATTCCGAGGCAAGGGAGTGTACACTGACAACACCTCAGACTGCTATTGAAATTTATTTAACAAAAAAAAACCCTTAAACTTTTTAATGACTCGTCCCAAAAATGAACCTAGGACCTCGGGACAAATAATTCTTACATCGCCATGTCTATGGCCAGTGGTTACCACCTACAACAAATCTCCCATTCGCGTGTACGCCTGACTACATTATTAAAAAAATGTTGAAAAAAAACATAATTTTTTTAACTATTTTAAATTTATATTATTAAGCAAAATATTCGAAATAAGTTTAAATCTCAACCGATTAATTCTCAATTAAAATTATGTATAATATTTGACAACTAATTAACAAAATAATATAAATTGAAATAACATTTATTCCAGACACGGCGCTGTTCCGTCTCAAGATGGACTTAAGAAGCAAAAAGGAAAGAGTCCGCGGGGGTGTGCCCCCACTCTCCCCCCATCGGAATACAGAATAATAATCGCCAAAAGAAACGAGAGGGAGGAAAAATATAAATAGCTATATCTACCTCTTGAAGATATTAAAATTTGTATAAGAAATACAAAAGCCCGGTTCAATTTTGTTAAAATATAATTTTCAACGGAAGTCTTGCAATTAAAGGCTAAGACGCGTTAATAAAATCCTCATCTCTCTTATTCGGTATTACGATAAATAATTTTAATGCAATGATTTCATATCAACGAATATCATTCTAAGAAGTTGATAGTAAATTTCTTCAAAATTTGTTCTTGGTATCTTCGAATGATTTTATGTTGCTTCATGTTTTATGTGTGTCGAAATTTCGCATACAAATTTTGTTCCGCTATGCTATTCTGTAAGAACTCACCCGTGAAATATTGACAACCGACTTATGGTGTACACTGGCGATATACTATTTTGATGCGTGTATTTTGTATTTTTTAATATTATGGTCAACGTCGCATATCACTTTGTGACATTTCACGACCGTTTTCAGCGATGACTTTCGAGTTTGTTCTTATAGGATAGCCCAGGTACCTACTATTGGTTTTTGTAAATGAATTACAAATAAGCTTGGTTTTAAAACGTTTTTTTTTTTTTTTTAATTAAATATGATATATTGTAATTGGTAGATATATTAACATTTAAAAAGCAATTTACAAGTTTTATTTATATATGATTTTTTTTTAGTATTTCTTGTATTAAAAATAAATATATCGTAATAAAATTAACCATATATACTTCGATTTATTGGAATGAATTAACTTTAGATGGACATACAAAGACAATACCTTTTATATGTTCTTTTTTCAAAAAGTTCATTGCTTTAAAAAATGTTATAATTCATATATATGTATAGTATATGCTATGTATTTTGACATGTTAATAACATTTAAATATCATTGATAACGGTCTTATACGTTGTTTAGCGAGTGATTAATTAAACAATGCTGTGTCCTCTTCTTTCGAATGTCAAATCAATAATGATAGACAGAGAGAAATTAGTGCTTAACTGAACAGCCGGTAAGCAACGTTTATAAATAAGGCTATATCAGTAACATCCTGCATTTTACAAGCTTTTAATTAACTTCACCGAATAGGATGCGTGGTTGAGTTTTCCAACAAAATTTTAAGCCAGTTTTATTCAAGTGGTTCTGAAATATTGCACACGTCTTTGTAGCTGACGACAGTAGCTATTTATAAATGTAGATACAAAATTATAATACGTGTACTACATAACAGTTTGTTTGAAATTAAATTAACCTTAAAACTATTTGTCATATCAAATATTTTTATTTCGTAAATGTCGTTAGTTTTTTTTTTCAAAATTGACCACGTGCAAGTTTGTAAACCGGTTTAAAAGTTAATAAACGAAGTATAAATAAAATTTATGTTAAGTTACACTTAAAAATGATGTGAAATAAAAGTTTTGAAAGCAGTGCAGTGTGAAAGTGAATTGAGCCCAGGGCGTAAGTGAAAATCGCCAAACTTCGCACTTAGAACAACTTAAATCGCGTTAACTTGGAGTGTCGGTGTACCGTCATCAAAAACATTTGTATTACTTGATTATTGAACTCTATATTCGAATATATATCGACAATTTTTTGAATTGATTATCAAAACTCTCATAAAATGTTAATGTTAATAAAAAGTAAAGTTTTCATTATATATTTCGGCTAACACAGATAAATATAACATATGTTGTATTACTTCATTTGAACTGTACTTAAAGTGTATTCCATTTTGTAAATGACTCCGTCATATAAAGAGGAACAATTATAATAATTACATAAACATAAAATATATGTATATAATATATTGTATTTTGTGTGTTTGTGTATATCCAATCCAAATGTAGAAGAGCAATATTACTTACTATGTCTTCTTTGTCTTACTATAAAATTTCATTAAAATATTTAATACTGTACTATTTTTTAAGATTTGGGTAGAAAAAACCCTAAAAAAATGTATACCTATGTATAATAAATTTGAGGGATGTGCTGCTTCATTAAATTTTACTAATATTATAAATGATTAGAAAATATTTGTTTTTCCGACGGTTCCTTGACACACAGAAACCCACCTGTTAAGCACGTACCACGTACATTACAAGACCGTTTATGTGTTACAAATGTCCTTATATATTCGAATTGAATTATTAAAATATTTAATATATTTAAAACAAAAAAGTTTTGTAATGAGCAAATGAAATAATTACAGTTCGTACCTATATATAAACAAAAGATAAGATTATTTAATTAAATCTATCCCAAAAATTTGATACATAAATAAACGTATAATTTCCGTTAAGAGGTCGTCGCAAGGAGAGCTGTCTATCAACATTACGCAGGATATCATAAGCGTAACACTAATCACCACTGATAGCACCCCACTTTTACTCTTTTAAAAACGAGCCAATGACATCGTGAAGAGCGAGCGAGACAACGAACAAGGGGGTCATTTTTGCCAATACTTAAACGAAGATAGATAGCGTCCACCCCTTAAGGGGTGTTTTAAGAAAATTTTAACTTTTCTTTATTCAAAGCAATACCCCCGGGCAGAGGGGTGGCCACCCCCTGGGTGGACCCATTTTTCTTCTTGTATTCTCTTTGGCCAGTCTCAAAGCAAAATAACGGCTTTCCTCCTCGAGTATTTATTAAATCCAACATTCAGAGTGAATTGTTAAAAAAGTGCTTTGAATTTATAACATTTTCTTGAATACTTGTAAGCAATTCGTTTTGAAATAAAGTAAGAATTAAACATTCGTTTGTTTTATTTTGCGAGGGTCGTTATATTGAAGCATTTTAATTTAAATTTGTTGTTGTATAAAGGAAACAATTAGACAGAGGCACGGCGGGGTCCTAAGAAAATTATTATTTTTTACTGTGTCGATTGCGTCTTGGAAAATCAATTCAATCAATTGTGCAATTGAATATATTTTAACATTCAGAATGTCGATTTTTTATTTTGAATTTTTCTATTTTTTTATATTGATTAAACTTATATTTAAATCATATAATAACTATTGTATTAATAATATATTGTTTCAATATTTTAATTTATGACATCTCACGATTTTTTGGTGGTAGAGCTTTATGCTAGCTCGTCTGCGTAGGTACCACACACTCAGATATTCTATCGTTAAATAGCAATACTTAGGATTGTTCTGTTCCGGTTTGAAGGGTGAGTGAGCTAGTGTTACTACAAGTACAGGAGACATACATAACACGTTAGTTCCCAAGGTTGATGGCACATTGGCGATGTAAGGAATGGTTAATATTTGTTACGGACTCAATGTCTATACCCATTTTCCAGTCCGCTTAATTATGTTATAAAAATATAAAGAATCTATGCATACTGCGTCCGTATATAAAAAAAAAAAACAATTTAATAATTCAGTTTGACAGTTATATTCAAGTAGGCTCCTTTTGGATCAAGGTCATTTTAAGATTTAATGAAAAACTACCGCCGGTTCGAAATATAGATTCCGAGAAAAACTGGCAAAAAAAAAACGATTTTTTTAAAAAAAACCGAGTTTTTTCAAATCTCTTATCCTAATCTTATATTAAACTAAAGGGCAACTAGCCCATGCCCACTTCGTTGGGCGGTAAACATTTTTACTTGTGATGAAACTATGAGCGTGGTTCGGTTAGTACTATGAGTATGATGATGCTGCCAGCCACCTTGATGATGCCAGTGATGATGATGCCAGTGCTATGACTTATTTCCTAACTGCCAAAAGTCGCGATGGCCGAACGTTAATAAAATTGTTTCGCGTATTTGATATCTCTTAAACTATGCAACTTCTTCGACTTATTTTGCAAATCCGACTACCACGAAAAAGTCTTTTCATTTTTCATGACACTCACAAATAATGTGGCTTTCTATTGGTAAAAGAATTTTCAAAATCGGTTCAGGAGATCCATAGATTATCCCTACAACCTCACAAACTTTACCTCTTTAATATTTATTCTAAGTAAAGATGTAATGATCATATGCAATTAAAATCAAAACATAGTCAATAATGATGATGGCCCAGTAGTTAGAGCTTTTGAATCTTAACCGATGATTGTGGGTTCAAATTTGGCAAACAGCTCTTTTTCTTTCTCTATTATCTAAATTGTAATTCGTACTCGGTGGTGAATTGAAAGATGTCGTGAGGAAAACCTACATGTGTCGAATAAAAATATGCCACTGCTGATCCACCAACCCGTATTGGAGGAGCGTAGTTCAATAATCTCCATGATTTTCCTTATAGTTAAAAAAATAAATGCTTAAGAAATTTTCGCAAATTTTATTAGAATCTCATAAAACTTCTGGGTATAGTCGGAAAGAAAAGTCACCTTCGCTAATTAGCGCTGTTTGCTAGAACAAAGCGATCCTATTATGCCACTATTATTTTTAATAATATATTAATATAGACATACTAAAAAAATATTATAAGAGTAGTAAGTGAATATTAGATAATATTATTAACGCAATATTTTATCCGTATAGCTATACTGTAGTGGTGTAGTGGTTCCTACTAAATACCATCGGGAATTCGGGAATGGTCATAAAGTAATATATACGACTGTTGTATTTGTTTATAATCCAATGTGATATTGCAATTAAATTTATAATATATTACAATGTTCTTTTTTGTTTCTAATTACAAATAATTACAAATTATAGTAATAGCGCCATCTAGTAGAAAATTAACGAACGAGCTTGCGATGGAGCCTGCGAGTCCATCTGTCCATAATCGGTTTTTACTCTTAGCTGTTTGAGCTCTAAGGCCTTATTACGTAACTAGATCAACGACACTCAGTCGTGAATCTAGTTTCAAAACTAATTTTAAGTATAGATTTTATTTTAGAACGACTTTTAAAACGAGATTTATTAATCAGCACTCAGCTGAGTAGATATAATTTTTAATATATGGTTCATATTTGGCATCAGATAACTCAAGTAACGATTTGAATGATCCTTAAAAGTCGAAGAGAAACTAATGAGACGCAATGACGATTTCCTTCTCACTCACATCGCGGAACCAATTTTATCGAGGTCGGCTACGCAAGTAGCGAAACAAACTTGACAGTTCATTGTGTTTATTGTTAAATTTTTGCTTAATTTTATGTTAAAAATCGATTCTAATCCAGTGAAAAAACAGAAAAATAATCCTTATTTCATATCGAAGGTTACACAATGGTACATGGTCCTTATTTATATTTGCCGGGAGGGCAAATGACTCTACTCCACCTGATGGTAAGTGGTAGTAGAGTCCAAACGTGTCGACGGCCAGTACAGTCGGGTAGAATGTTCTGCACTAGCCGCCCCCGCCTTGCCGGCCCGCGAGATGCCTCTTCACGCCTCGTTTAAAGGAACCTGGGTTGTAAGAGGAGGGGAACACGTGAGCTAGTAAGGAATTCCATTTTTTGGAAGTGCGACAAAGAAATGAGATGCCAAATTTCTTTGTGCGTGATGGAATTGATGTCACAGTTAGGCAGTGACATCGAGTACCAGCATGCGTAGACTTATGTAGGAAGGGGGAAGCAGGAGTTAGAGAGAATAATTCCTCAGAGCACTCGCCGTGATACAATCGATAGAAAGCGCTCAGCGCTGCTATCTCTTGACGCAATTGTAAAGGCTCGAGGGTGTTTGTGACCTTTACGTCGCCAATAATGCGGACCACACGTCGCTGCAACCGATCCAAGGCCTCCAGTAGGTACTTAGCGGAGCCATCCCATAGGTGCGAGCAATATTCCACGCAAGATCGTACCTGTGTTTTGTATAACAGGCACAGTTGTTGTGGCGTGTAAAAACGCCGCACCTTGTTCAGAACTCCGAGTTTCCGTGAAGCTGTTTTTATAACAGCCTCGATTTAATCCCTTGTACTAAAGTCGCAGCGAACGTCAACTAGGCTACAATTTCCGTATTGAATTTGTTAGTAATTGACCTCTTGCTCTATATCGGATTTATGAAGATTACAAGAAAATAGAGTAGAGAAACATACTTTGATAAGTTCGGTGTCGATCGGAGATATGGAGAGCCTATAATTTTTTTATCGATTTAGTTCTATTTTTAAACAGTGAATAAATTACTTGGAAAGTGAAAACATACTCAAATATCTTGACGACGTATAAGAGCCATGGACAATGTTTTTTCTTGTAAAGGATATTTTCACACAAATTACTCATTAATTTCATTATACGTATAAACAAAATTATGAAACAGATAAAACAAAAGACAAAACAATTTATTGTATTTTTTAATGAAATTCGATTTTATTTTACATTCTTTATAATAAATTACATTTAACTCGGACACATTTGTCGAATCAATCTTAACAGTCGAAATTTAAGATTTAGTTACATACATACGCACGAAATATTTATACTTTCATACATACGTACACGCTGACTTGGTTACAGGTATATGTTTTGGCTGTAAAATCACTAACCGTTAAGTTTGGATAAAAACTAGGCAAGAGGTAAAGTTTATTATTATGAAATTTATTTTCAGTGATATAAAATTTAAAAAAACAAAAGTTATAAATTACTAGCTTTAAAAAAAATAATGTGTGAGAAATTCTTAATTTAAATAACATAAATGTATTTTAGTAGAATCAATAAGCATATCATTAAAAAAATATTTGGCTGGTTTTTGGCATTTATGTCTTATAAATATAAGTATGGAATATATTTTAAATCAAATATCTTAAATTACTGACTAGTATAATTTACAAATAAAACTTATATAGAAAAAATATGAAATAATTCTCCTTATAATGATAAAAAGCGTTTCCAAAATAATAATACTGAAGTTCACAAGCCTTTGTAATAAAAATATCACAATAAAATGAGATCAAAGTTTCAAAACAAAACAATATAATATTTCACCATACATTATGATGAAATGGAATAGGCATCGAAACACTTGATGCCACTTTTAGAATCAAACGCCATATTATAAGCAAATAATTAATCCTAAGTAAAAGTAGGACTATAAATTTAAATAATTCACATGTAAATTATCAATATAAAGTGTAATTTTGATTAATCAAAAATTTGTTACTTAATTACAATATTTGAAAATGTTCCAGAACATGTTTTTTTTTTTTTATTTATTTATGCACGTTGTTTTGTGCAATGCCTTATACTGTATGGCATAAAAATTGTGATATTTCAGTGTATATCATAAATATATATCAACACGACACTAACAATATAGTGCATCGTAGTTGTATCTACATTATTGTAGAACATAATGTTACCAAATTCTAAAAAAAAAAAAAAAGAACTTAAAATACTGCTGTCACTTTCTTATTATATGATATTAAAAAGGATAGCAAGTATTATTGTTCCGTCAAAAGAGTGGATACCATAGGCTTTTCGTTTAAGCTTTCTTACAAATAAATTCATGGAGTTACGCATTAACTATAAATGGATGCCGCTTATAGTTTATAGTAATACTATAAGGATTTTTTTTATATTTTTATTTTTTTAGGATTTAAGCCATTTTGGTCACTATCACGAGTAGAATTTATCACCATTAATATTTTTAACTTACAAGTTATAACAAAGCGATTGATATATTCTCCCGTCTTATTTACGTAACCTTGCAAAATATGACAAATATTAATTTAAGTTTGATTAATCAATAATAATCTTTTTGAAATGCTAATTAACATTGTAAAATTATTACATTAAATAATTATAAATACATTATTTTAAACAAATACATACCCATATTTAGTCTTTTGAAGATATTTTAGCAATAAAAACACATTAACAAATGTAAAGTTATTTTAAACTAGCATTATAAATTACAATTTTTTTTTTTTTTAATAAAAAATAACTTGGCAAACACATTTGGCAATAGGGTTTCATAAACCATAATATAAACTTTTTAAACAAAACTTTTTACAAAAAGATCTTTTTGATATAAAGAAATTAAATTTCATATTAAAACCCTTTTTTTTCAATAATTTTCATTGTAATTTTTTTTAATGTTTTAATTAAAAAATTGAATTTAATAGTGTTCTTATGCTCAAAGCCATATCTTAAGGAATATTTCTTATTGGTTTCACCACAAAAAGTTAATTTAAAGTATCAACATGGGTTTCGAAAATTTCATGTAATATTTTAAATTTCTTGACAGATCTCATAAATTATTATTTTTTTTTTATAATAATAAAACATTATCTCTACATCATTTTAAACTATCTACATTAATTATAAAATAATTAAATACAGTAATCAAGAGAATGATTCAGATTACATTCACTCAATATTTTTTATTTGAATCATATTTTTATAAGCAATATCAAAACTTATAAATAAAATAAATTTGAAACGAACACGTTTTAGTATTTTTTGGCACATTTTAAAAATTACATTTTTGATGCAAATAATCACATAATTTGGCAAAACGCAATGCCAATTCTATTCGTACACAATCTTTCATCTAATTTAACAATTCTTTAACATTTTAAGAAATTAATGCAAGTTTTAACAATAGTGATCGAAATGTAATTTGCAACGTAAACTTATGAATGTACTCTGTTTTAATTATTAATAGAAATCATACCATTTCACCTTATATCATTCATCGATACTTATGTATTGTCGGCAGCGACAGTCGTATTTGTGCTGAGTAAAAAAACACCAAGTCCTATCACAAGTAGTTTTTCAATTAATACCTAAATATAACTTCAATAATAACAAAGTTTCTATTAAATTGGTATCGTTTAGAGATTGTTTACAATATAATTGGCACCAATATACATCTACACCTTAAACTATAAAAATTATTTTCGGTAAGGATTTTTTGAAATACATTCGAAATTGCCTCGACCACAGACTAAATGTCAGAAACTTAATTATTGCCATATTAAAAAATATGACTTAATTTTTTTTTTTATCCTTTGATATTATTCGCAGTCGGATTTGTTATTATTTATAAACTTCTAACGATTGATAGAAATACAGCACTTTCAACAAACAATTAATTAAATTTACTAATTATAATGTTTAATTACATATGGATCAATATGTTTTTTGAACTTAATAAAATAATACTGGTCGGTATTACAATTAATACTAATTAAATTTACAAAGAAGGATCGTTTTTATTATTTCATTTCTAACAAAAAAAAAAACAATTCAGGACCTTTCACACAGTTATCGTTGGAAATTGTATGCTTAAAAATGGTTAATTTATATCCCTTTATGATTAATTCGACGCCATTTAACCGATTACAATGAATGTTGGTACATATATGTATTTTGTTCATCTAGGAGCATTATATACTATAAAGATTTCGTTGCAGCATATTAACACGCCGGACACCGTCTGCCGAGTTTAGGGCTTTGATATATTTAAAGAAGTGGGGGGACCCAATAATGAATAAACTTGGATCATATGTGACAAATACTTTAATTAAAAAGGAATTATTCGTTGATTTCCATGTAGGATTAATTATGAGTAAATTGTATTTAATTATCTATGTAACTTGGTTGTAGAAAAAGAATAACTACTGAGTTTCTTACGGAGTCTTCTCAGTAAAATTAAATATTCTAAAATGACGATTAAACAGTGCTCGTAAGAGCCCACTTGAATGTATATTTGATTTAATTCGATTGATTCAACCTCATGAAATTTTGCATACACGTCACAAGAGTACAAAAAAGAACATAGGGTACCTAACACCCCCCCCCACTCTCGTATAGGGGCGACGTCGCAGCCAGAAATTAGTAGTATATATTTTACTCATATAAAATATATGTAATGTCTTCGAGTCTATAATTTTGACATAAGTGACGTCATCATTAATTTACGTTTTTCGAATGTGTCAATAAAATTACAATACAACAACAATAGAATTACAATTATATTGCGTTTTCACTAATAAAAGAATCCTTTGTTTTAAGTTATTGTACTTTTTTTGGTATTTAATAGTCAACTAATAGTGTGAAAAGGTCCCAAATCAGCAAAGCGTAACTATATTACAATATCTACAAGAAGCCAAGCCGTAATTTACGGATTTAAAAAAAAAAACGCAACTACTCACCTAAGTGTAAAAGCTAGATTGAATCGTTAACTACCGCAAAATTCAAGTCTTTTTTTATATTAATTGGCCCGTTTAAGACTAACCTAATACACGTCACTATATACTCGCTCGGTGAGGCGGTAGGTTGAAAGTGAGGGTATCATTCACGAAATACTGATCCTGTTCATCATCAGGTAAGTAGTAGCCGTAGCTGCCATCGTTCGAAACTTGATCATAAATCGAATTCTTTGGCAATTCACACGTAAACTCGTCCCAGTTACCCTCAATCGATTTTCTCCTCTTAGCGAATAATATCGATCCATCGAAAGCGTATTCGTCATCGAAATGCAAAACTGCATCATCGTAGAAGTAATTCTCGACTCGTTTGTTATTCGTATTCCTTGCTATGTTCTTCATTAGCTTTTTCTTTGCGTAACTCGATTTCTCGGAATCGTAATCGTCGACTAAGGGATCGTTGCTTCGATTATCTGAACGAATATTCATAGAATATAGGGATGAGCTGTGTGGACTTGTTTCCGTTCGATTGAAGCTGTTTCTATATGGGTTCAAATATTGTTCGTTAGTTAATTCGTAATTAGCCATCCCTTTACGTAATTGTTCGCGTCTTTTCGCCACTATTTCGCGGAAGTCCTCGGGATCGAGTTGAAAGTCGTTAGTTTTAGCGTTCATGTATAAGTAACCGGATGCAGAGTTAAGGCGGAGTGACTGGGAACGATTTTTAGCTGATGACTTTTCTATGTAACGTGGTATGCTGCCAAGTTCGCGATAGTTTTTCGCCTTTATCTGCTTTATATTTGTGGGTGGTACAGGCGAAAGAGGATCACGGTAAGGTATAGATCTGGAAAATTAATATTGAGATAAGTTTAGTACCTTTAAGTAGAGTTGTATTGTTATACAGTTTGATTAGTAGTTTTTCTCATATGCCAAAATTTAAAAAATACGACTCATCTGGTTTTTTTTATATTTAATTGTGTAACTGTGACGGATGTTTATTTTAATACGAACTGAGAACTTTCTGAATAGACCAAACAATTTTCTGTCAAATTCTATAATCAAAAGACAGTGAATACAATGTTTATTAATAAAACCGGTTGGCTTAGTGCTGAGAGCATTCTTTGGCACTCAACCCTAAGAAGTTAAATTTTATGTCTAGCATTTGTAAGTGTAAAAACAGCACAGATAAAAAATAATAACTCACACTAAAAAAAAGTCTTATTGTATGTGAGGTTCTCTCACATCATTATGTATACATATATACACATACACAGATAACCTTTGTGTGTATTTTAAGATAAAAGTAAAACTTGATAACTATTAAAAATATATTATTATAAAATTGTCTTGCCAGAGGCTTTAGCAAAGAAATTAATCGTACACTATTTTTATATTTACCATATCTATCTCTAAACAAAACTGAACAAATAGAAAAAATTTTTTATTTAACTAATGGCTTTTTAAAAAGTTTCTTTGACGTACATTTAATTTGAAATAAAAAAAAAAAACAAAATTATATTTTTAATCTTACTTGTTTGGTCCAAAACAGCTGCACGTACAACTGCACACACTCGGTGGATATTCTTCGTCTACGTATAAAGGAATCATTGATGTATCACCTACAAGAATAGATATAGATACTAAATTCAGAATTAATCGAAACTAATATTATAAATACGAAAGTGTGTTTGTTTGTTACGCTTTCATATCTACTCTAGCTGTCTTCTAATCCCCCAGACACTCGCACACACACATGAGAGAAGCCGCGTGCGTAAAACGAGTATTAAATAAATCAGTCAAAGATTGTCTGTTGCCGTACAGCGCGGAAACGCTGCTTGCGTTGTGGGTGGTGGGTAGCTATGCGTCGAGAAGGGATGGGGGGGGGCGACTTCTTTAAATTTACTATTATATTTACAACTAGTTTTTGCTCACGTGTTAGGTATAAAATAGTAGCCTACGTATATAAACTTGAACCCCAAGGAAGGCTTGGGGATCAAGCTCACTTCATACCAAATTTTATCAAAAACAGCTCAATGACTGCCTCGAAGCACTTTTAAATTTTTAATATTTGTAAGATATCGAAAATAATTACTGGACGATTAAAAAAATATTTGAATAATATTTGCTATGTAATAATATTACACTTTACTGTTACTCTAGTGTAACAAGGCAAAGCTACTTTTAAATTTTTAATATTTGTAAGATATCGAAAATAATTACTGGACGATTAAAAAAATATTTGAATAATATTTGCTATGTAATAATATTACACTTTACTGTTACTCTAGTGTGAGTTGCATACATATGTGGTATTTCACACACACCGACCCACGCAGGTAACCTCACGATAATAATTATAAACACAAAATTGGAACTTAAAAACTCAGTGGCGCTTATTTATAATCTACCCATTGTATCGTTGGATGGTCGGAGAATTGATCTGGTATTATTTACCAGTATTATAAACTATTAAAACGAAATCGCAAGCAACTCGCGACATGACAGGATATTAAATTTTTTGCGTCAGAAATATTTCACTCAAACATAGTTTGGTAGATTGTTTCACTTTTTTATTATTATAAAAAAATGAAGGCGGACGGGCAAATGCGCCAGCGAGTCGCCGGACACAACCGCCCAGACATTGGCGCTGTAAGAAATATCACCAATTGCTTACATCGCCAATGCGCCACTAACCTTGGGAACTAACATGTTATGTCCCTTGTTACACTGGCTCACTCACCCTTGAAACTTGAATACAACCACACTAAGTATTGCTATTTAGTAGAAGAAAATGTGATGAGTGGGTGGTATCTACCCAGATGGACTTGTACAAAACCCTACCACCAAGTATACTTAAAAGTATATGCGTTAAAAATAATACAGACTTTTTATGACTTTTTTCAAAGAGATGATGTATAATAAGACTATTAATACGCAATTATTATAAATATGAATTCTACTGTGCAATTTCAATTACTCTGTTTCCAGGCAGAAAATCCCCATGTAATGATGACTGGTCGGACAATAGACTCTGCAACTAACTACAACGAGAACATTTGCTACAAGTTCTTAATTTCGGGAGATAAGAGGTATGTTAGTATCAAGTACATACAAGATTACTATGTGAATTGGAAACTTAATAATACAATATCATACCAGGTCTAACGAGTCTGGAAGGTGCTGGAAGTCGAGTCCCGCGGGCCACTCCCCGTAGAACCGCTCCATCTGCTGTTATCACATCTCCTTCTAACCTAACCGCAACTTGTTGAGCCTGGAGGGTTACAAAAAAAACTTAAGTTATTGACAATTTTAATTACTAATATATAAAAAGTTCAGTATTTTATTTTGCACCTTAACCAACTGCTGGAAAGTACGTTCTCCTTTTAAGGAGAACGTTTAATTCTTATTACACAACGCCGCTCCAATGAGGGTTAGGTGATACACGTGTGGCAGAATTTCAGTCAAATAAGACACATACAGGTTTCCCCATGAGATGCTCCTTCACCATCGAACATGAGATGAGTTATAAACACAAATTAAACACTTGAAAGTTAGTGGTGCTTGCCAGGGTTTGCCAACCCGCAATCATCGTTCGCTTAAGATTCAAGCGTTACTTAGATAAGCTGAAAAACGTTCATATATATTTATTTTTATGACTCACTTGTTCAGCCTGCTGCTGATCTCTCTTCTCGTCTTCAGTGTTCATGGTCACAAAACGCAAAACCAACAAGTTGAGACAAGCGGCTACAATGGCGAGCCCGAACAATATGAAGATCAGTGCAAACATCACATACGACGGCTTCCGGTTGAGAGCGTTGTCCTTCTGTAACGCTACCATATCTCCGAAACCTGGAGACGAGATGCAAATATTCACTTACATATTGCTTCTTTTGTAAAATATAATCGTTATAATTATAAATATATTTCTTCACATGACCAACGGCACTAAGTGCTTTCTGAGGCAAAGTGTACACACTTCCGTATTCGGAGATCGAAAGTTGGAACTGCTACTGATAAATTTTCATCGGCCCGACCAGGCGTTTGAACCCAGGACCTCAGGATTATAGCTAGCCCTCAGACCAACGACGCAGTCAATAGTATTACACCACATGAGCGCAAAAACGTCCCCAAACTGATTTATCTGAACAACTCATCACCTAATAATGTATATATAAATATATACATTAAGTTCCAGGTTTCTTCTAAGCCAGCGTGCTACATCTTAGACTGTGTCGATGCTTAACATCAGGCAAGTCAACGGTCAAACGCTGGCATTTATTAAGGGTATATATATAAATATTATAAATAGTGTTTCATTTGATTTTGTAACCCTGCAAACGGACCATAGAAGTTACTAGAATTTACCTATTGTGGTCAAAGTGATGAAACAGTAGTAGACGCTATCGAAGTAACTCCAGCCCTCGAACTTGGAGAATGCCGCCGCCCCACCCGCGATGGTAAGCGATGACAGTGTGGTCACCACGCAGATCAGATCCACCTCCGACGCGCTCGTCTGCTTGCAGTTCATGGCGCGCTTGATCGACTTTATTATTACACTGGAAATGTAAAACAGTTCCGTATGTTTCGGTCTAATATGCTATCGATTTGAAAACAATATTCGATGAGCTTATTTTACTCGAAAATAAGGAAAACATACTTTTTATTTGGTTATTTTGGAGCATATGTATTTTAAGTTGCCATAAATATTACTTATACTATTATATTATTAAATAGTCACAATTTCGCATTTTTGGACAACAATTTCAGAAGTTTAGGCAGAATAGAGTAACTCTGGAGAACACTTGAAAATAAAGCAATACTAATACTAAAACTGAATTGCTTGGTATATCTAGACTGAAATCAGTCAGATATACTTTGTCGCCATACGATGATGTATTCTTTAGGTATAATACCTACGGTTCAAAATGATCATGGAACATTAATCCTGAAATGGTTATTACTATATCTAAAGTGACAGTAAATGACCCACTGCTGGGCTAAGGTCTCTTCTTCTTATGGAGATCTTTGTACCTTATTCGGCCACGTTGAACAATGCTATTTAAAAGATATAGTAGATAAAATAATACTACACCGCAGCATCCAGTGAGGTCTAGGGCTGAAAATGAGTCTGCTTACAGTCAGTGGCTGACATTACTTTATGAACGTTCGCTTATATTCGCAAATTTCGGTAAGGATTAGGATTCGGTGTTCAAACTGGAATATATCAGGTCATATTTATACCAATAAAATCATATTAACCTGCTTAGTCTATTAACCCGTTCACCGATACTCTGGAACATAATCAGGCCGAGTGGTATCCCCACTATCGCATAGAACATTGTGAATAACTTGCCACCGATGGTCGCTGGTGTTGAGTGTCCATAACCTGTAAATAAATATGCATATATTAATATATATAGCCTATTCCAAACAGTTGGAAGTATGTACACTCCCGTGCCTCGGAAAGCACGTAAGCCGTTGGTCCGTAGCCTTTTTTCCGGTCGTTTTGGATGGCCGTCCCATCCGATTATGAGATTTAAGGAATAGACAGTAAAACTGTGTTCGCGCATACACTTGTGCACTATAATATGTCCTGTGCAGTGCGCTTATCTCTCTTGAGATTGGCCGCGTTGACCGGCCGTGGAGGACATTATTATTATTTCAACCACAAGAGGAATAAAGACATATAAACAACTTTGACTTTTAATTTAGTCGATATCACTGGATCTCGAATAATCTATGATTTCCATTATGGGTTTGTGAAAAAATGGCGTTTTAAACGTCGGCGAAATTGTTATCGATAAATTTGGCAGTAAAATTAAAGTGAATATAATTAGTTAAGTGAAATCGTGTTTTAATGTATAAAAATAAATAAAATTAAAAGTGTATATCTGAAAAAAAAAATGCTGTTTTAAATGGCTATATGCGAGGTATCAAAACAATCTATTTTTTTATTCGTTATTACAAGCAGGAATTATTTACATTTGTATTTTTACTTGTAAAAATACTAATGTAAATAATTCCTGCTTATAATTCAAATATAAATTATTTACGTTAAAAGGTCAAATTTTAAGAATTTCCATCGCAAACTGAAGTCCATACGGACAAATCTTTACGAGGCTTATTATAAATAAACTTATGAAGAACTATTTGTGGCACAATATAGCAAAGCTCTATTACCGAATTGCTTTTGTTAATCACTAATATAAATGGCCACAACATTACACATCTGCGATTTGCCGACGACATTGTCATCATGGCGGAGACTCTGCAGGATTTGGAAGAGATGCTAAACAGCCTGAGCTATTCTTCAAGACAAGTAGGTCTCGGGATGAACATTGAAAAGACCAAAATTATGGCAAACCATCATGTATCCCCGAGACCAGTGGTCGTAAATGGCTCTCCACTTGAAGTTGTGCAGGAATATATCTACTTGGGCCAATCTATACAACTTGGCCGGCACAACTTTGAGAAGGAGGCTAAAAGAAGAATACGTTTGGGCTGGGCGGCATTCGGGAAGTTACGTCATATTTTTGAATCGTCGATCCCATAGTCGCTTAAGACCAGGGTCTTCAATCAATGCGTCCCACCTGTAATGACTTACGGTGCCGAAACGTGGACACTTACCGTTGGACTGGTCCACAAATTCAGGGTCGCTCAGTGAGCAATGGAACGCGCGATGCTTGGGGTTTCTCTGGCAGATAGAATCCGAAATGAGGACATTCGCCAGAGAACTAAAGTCACCGACATCGCACATAGATGTGCGATTAATTAGCTCGCTGAAGTGGAAGTGGGCTGGTCATGTCTCCAGGCGCATTGATGGCCGATGGAGCCGACACGTGTTAAAGTGGAGACCACGCTTAGGCAAACGTAGTGTAGGACGCCCTGTGACAAGATGGGCCGACGATTTAAAAACGGTGGCAGGTTCGGGATGGATGCGGACTGCCCAAGATGGTTGACATTCTATGATGGAGGCTTTCGTCCAGCAGTGGACGGCAAAAGGTTGATACAAAAAAAAGTGTTAATCTAAGGTTTATCTATCGTTACTTCTTTGATAGGAATAGTACACGAAACTAGTTGGTCTCTAGAGAATATATTTTAAAAATAATGACGCTTTTGGATTCCACAAAAGACACCTAAAATTCACTAACAACTGAACTCAATCTGCCTCGACTCAAGCTTAAATTCTATGTCCATATATTAATAATCTAGAACCTTATGCATATTTAACAATATCTTACCTATAGTAGTAAGCACGGTGGTAGCATAATAGAACGCTCCAGTAAATTTCCACTGCTGGCCAGCTTTATGTGGTTCAGACTTGAGGACCACAGTCTCCATCACGCGAAAATCTTCTTCTGTTATATTATATTTCCTTATTATCATGCCTTCGATTGCTGAAAGAATTCAATACGACATATCACATACACGCCCAGACACACAATTAAAAAATCCATTAAGTTTTAAAAACAAAAAATCGGTTAAACATTATTAGATTTTTTTTTCAGATTTCTAGGTAAGTAAGCTTGTGTAATTTCAGACATGGGGAGTTATGTCATTGTAATTGGTGGTCATTACTTCTTACAGCACTAATGTCTATAGTTGGTGGTTACCACTTATCCTAATGGTGTTCCTTGCTGAAAGAGCCAAGGTAATATAGTTATAGAGCTGATATGGGATGAGTCATGGTACTCAACAAGACCAAGCCTAAGGTGATAGCAATTAAGGGAATGGTGCTTATTAAAATGTTAAAATTATTATTTTATTACCTTGTAATACTTCAAATCTATTTTTCTCGGTTGTAGACTCGAGTGCATCAAAAACAGCGGCACCGACCAGGAGATAAGTAAATGTGCACACAATTAACGATAGAGTGCGAACATTTTGCTTCTTCATTACTGACTATATCCAGCCTTAGGGCTTAAGGCCCACATCCAACCTTCTATATTCTCAAACTACTAACCCCATAGTACGGAGCCACAGGTCCATAATATATTACAATAACCCATGGCTTAAGCTTGGACTCAATTAACTAATGCTTTATATTAAACCATGATTAATTTAGGGTATTTAAAGGGTACAAAATTCTCACTTGATTTGTAAGCTTAACATGACCTAATATCGATGATTTATTCTAGACTTTTATAGGTTTAATGAAATGATATCAATAATAAAAGAATCTTTTCTATTGATAAATTGATCCCTCAAAGGAAGTTGTTTCATTCACACTCTGACTATTTATTTATATTTACATCTCTTTAATATCATTTATTATTTAATTTTCACTATATCTGTAAAATAAATTAGACATAATGTGAACATTTACCATTCTTATTTAACTTCCATACAAAAATCTATTTATATCTGTAAAGAATATGAATCATTAAGCCTGTAAACGTAAGACAGTGTAAAATGATAGCTTATAAAAAAAATCTTATAATCTATATGTAAATCATGTATAATTTTTTTTTTATATCAACATATTTTATATAATTATAACTGTCTGATTTAGTATTTGTATGCAATAAAATGTATGGAATTATTTAATGGATTTAAGCCAAAATATTATTGAAATAAAAGAAAAAAATTATAATAAAAAAATATTTTATTTAGACAACACATTTTAAAAAAATATAACATCATTTTTAAAAAATAAATTTTTTTTAGATTAAATAAAAACATGCAAATAATAAAATAAATTTACTAAAAAAAAAAGGAACAAACATTTTTATAAAATTAACAATTGCAACTTAAGCCTCACTGTGTTATTAGTTGGCACAACTGCTTATATATTCGAGGTTACTAGTATTTTTTCCACCACATAAATGATACATAATATACATTATTACAAACAGCATAATATTGGAATCGTTATGTTAGTTTTAAATTAAAAGTAAAGCAGTATCATCAGTTCGGAATGAATATTCAACCAAGAAAACAAGCAAGAAGCCAGTAGTTACTCTTTTACACCAATTAACAAAGGTTAATTAAATATAATTGTCATTTAGCCTGCATGAAAATCAATGAATTCCAATTATTTTTTATTATTTATACAATCTTTTAAGGAATAATAAGCCTTATTATTTATAAATGAGAAATTGTTTTTTTTATATACTAACAATTTAAAACAAAACAATCATGAAAAGAATACATGCAAATGAAGCTTAACTAAAAATATTTAAAAATAAAATAGAAACTATAGTTATGTGGCAAAAAAAACAAGTAAATGGCCTATTTCATTTCTTACTACTTTTTAGAGATAAAAAAGAATTTTAAGTATACTTGAGAACAATTTTTTTTTTAAATAGTTCAATTATAAATTATAAATATAGTGTATCATTATATTTACCATTTATCTGATACTAATTTAATTCTCAAAACATCAGAGATGATTTTATTTCATATTGTAGTTGATATGAATTATTAATGAGTCAATCATAATTAGTTTGTCATTTTTGTTGCAAAATTGATTAATAAATGAAATAAAAAATCTCGCAGTGTTCAATGTAAAAATATTTTCGCATCAAAGTATTAACAAAGAACTTACCATATTCCAACTAGAAAAATTCGGGTAGATCTTAGGCAAAATTTGGAATTGTAATTGTGCATTGCGAAAGACATTTATAAATATTTAATTAGCTGCAAAGCTACATCCTAAAAATAACATTGCGCTTCGTCCGCATTCATTTCCAATAGGTCAACCCACAACTCACAAGGCTTCGTAAGTGGGTCAAATATTATGATGTTTATATCACATTAATTTTTTTAAAGCAAAACACTGATAAGTATCTCCCGTTAAACACTCATCCACACATTGAGAACTAGTAAATGATAAACGAAGAATAAATTAATTATTTTCAAATTCGAGTCTATGCGGTATTTTCTTCTGTCACACCTGCTTCTCTTGTCCTACTGAAATTAATTGCACTCGCCCTGCACATACACTCATTCATCTCGGTATCATCTTGCCAAAACGTTTATCGATTTATTTAATAGCATTTCATTGAATAAAAATAACTGAAAACAATAATTTTGGCTAGCAGATCCCTGCACTTCCTTGATTGAGCTTATGGATGACCAGTATTAAAAATATAGAATTCAGGAACTGCATATATGTGGGTTGCAAAAAGAAAAAACTACTAAAAGTAGTATTTATTTGTTTTCGATAAATTATTTAGTCATAATATTTTAGTTTTAAAGGTGTTATTTTTTTGAAAATCTCTAAATAATATTTAAAATATTTTATTTAGTTAAACATGTTTTGTATTTAATAATTATAGATGTCGATGTTGCTGTAACTCGGTGTAACTACTTAGTTTTTAATACGTTCGGTAGATGGCAGTTTCACCAAACTAATTTATAAAAATAAAATTGGTTGACTTGGTAAATACTTAATACATAATTTATGAGTAAAGCCAAATAGAAAAAAATAAGATGTAGTCAGCACCCAATTCTAAAGTATCCAACTGTAGTAATAAGCATTAGCTTGTAAAAACTGTACTTATATATGTACATGTTAATATTATTTTAGTTAACCATAAGATACATTTTTCTATTTGTTTTCCTTGAACAATAAATAAATTAGTCAGGGGCGGATTTCTATATAGGCCAAGTAGAACCGGGCCTAGGGCTAAATTTTCAGCGCGGCAAAATGTACTGACATTGTTTTTAACAGTAGCATTCTTTATGAAACCACACGCCAAAGCTTAAAAACTAAAATGTGTATTTAAAGCATGCCACAAAAAAACCCTACGAAGATGTCGATTATTAAATTTAAATTTTTTAATAGTTGAAACTAGGTGAGTGACAACCTTCCATCTACCTAGGCCGACCAAGATATGAAATCCGTCCCAGAAATTAGTACACATTTCATTGAAGAGTTTTAAAGTTATAAAAGTAAGTATAGTATAATAACTCCAAGCTTTTTATCATCTTGTATAGATGTCTAACTTTTCTAATCACATGAGCTGCGAAACTGTCTTCCTGCTCCAGACAAAAAAATACGAATCACTGAAGTTACTAATATAAAAGGATCCTTAAAATACTTTTACTAGTAATAGTTGTATCGGTCATATTATCGTGTCATTTGCATTAAGATCAGTATTGCTTTATGTTATTAGATTAAATAAAAATTTCGATTTTATTATTTATTTATTTTTTGCATTTGAAACATATAATTTGTTATAGATCTTTTTTTATATATTTGCCGGAAAGGCAAATGACTACTCCTGATAGTAAGTGGTAGTAGAGTCCAAACGCGACGATGTCCAGTACAATCGGGAAGAATGTTCTGCACTAGCCGCCCCGCCTTGCCTGCCCGCAAGTTGCCTGTTCACGCTTCGTTTAAAGGAAATAAAAAAATGTACGAGTTGTAATGCATTGATTATATTGTTTCTATCATATTTAAAAACTTGTTTTATACCAATAAAAAGAATAAGGCTTAAAATGTGGTACACTCATTCTTAATGTAGGTACAGAAGTCTTTATTCTATTACCTATTTGAAATTTGTTTAATTCGACTAAAATATGAAAGAATGAGATTAAAAACTGTGACGTGATAATATTTTTATGCTTTTCATGCTCTACACAATCAAAAGCCTTAGTATAATCATAGTAGCACTTGAAAGTATTTATAGAATAGGAAGGTGGACGAGCATATGGGCCACCTGATGGTAAGCGGTCACCAAACGCCCTTAGACATTGGCATTGTAAGAAATGTCAAACATCGCTTATGGCCAATGCGCCACCAACCTTGGGAACTAAGATTTTATGTCCCTTTTGCCTGTAATTACACTGGCTCACTCACCCTTCAAACCGGAACACAACAATATCAAGTATTGCCGTTTTGCGGTAGAATATCTGATGAGTGGGTGGTACCTACCCAGACGAGTTTGCACAAAGCCCTACCACCAGTATCTCTCTTGCATCGTAAGTACTATATCTAAGATATGTTATTCCAGCATCAGCAGGGCTATGCTGTAAAAACAAACTCGAAACTCACCGCAGAAAAGGGTCGTGTGAATCCACGCATCAAAAATCCAATAAAAAAGTCGTTTGTTTCACGGGTGAGTAATTAATTCATGTCTTACAGAATAGCACTGTTGGTGAGTGAGCTAACTAAAAATATATTTCTCACTACGAAAAATAGTATTTATATAAAAATAGTATTTAACGAGCCGTTTGGCGTGGTTGGTAGGTACCTGCCTTTCACGCCGAAGGTTGTGGGTTCGATTCTCACCCAGGGCAGACATTTGTGTGCATGAACATGTCTGTTTGTCCTGAGTCTGGGTGTAATTATCTATATAAGTATGTATTTACAAAAGAAAAGTAGTATATGTAGTATATCAGTTGTCTGGTTTCCATAACACAGGCTCTGTTTAATTTGGTCAGATGGCCGTGTGTGAATAAAGTCCCGGGATATTATTATATCGAAGTGAACTAGAATTTTACTCAAAGAAATATAGAATATATAGGGGAAAATATACTCCCTTTTAATAATAATTCATGAAATAAACAAATACGAACCTCATAATTCATTATTTGAAATATCCATTATCCCATTTAGGAATAAAGGTACTAGTAGGTACTGAACTATCTGAATAGTCCGTAAAATTTATATTATGGAAATAATCATAACATATAAATATATTTTTTATGTTTTGCGATCCTTAGAGACATAGCTAAGTTATGTAGTATATAAACATTTCACAATTAAGTGACTACCGCAGAAAGAATTGTTTAAATCGGGCTTGTATTTCCTGTGATTACCATCTTCAACCAAATAAAATGTCTCGATATATTAGTAGGAGAAGCGTAGGAGGTAAACTAATTTGTATCATAAGCATTAAAATATATACATTGTTATGACATTTGATAATAAGTAGCCGAAAACTACATTTAAAAAAAAACCAAATACCTATTACTACTATAAAGGATATGAAGCAACAGCAGCATATTATATGGCAATTTTAATAATAATATAAAAACAAATTAACTAGATTAAAAATAAATATGAATAAAACAATATTATATTAGTTATATTGGACAGTACATACTATTATATTAGTTATATTGGATATATATAATATATAATATTATATTAGTTATATTGGACATAAATAAGAAGGCACACTTACTGGCAACACTTAAAAAAAAGTTAACTGTCATGTGGGATATTGTAAATAATAGTAAAATGTCTATGTAAGTAATTATTATAGCAATTACTTTAATTAATCTTTATGGATTTTTTTGTTGTAAAATATTGCTATTATTTGAAATGGTTTTCCTTCTATTAGTAGATGTCATTTAAAAAGCGCACTGGCGAGTTTGCGATTTATCTGTGGATTACGGTTTATATTACAGGTATTATAACAGATTCCAGTCCATCCGTTTAACCTAGATATATCTATGACCTATCACTAGTCTCTGGTCGCTAGAAAGCGGACCCTACTAGCTTTCCCTTCACGGACGCTTGCCCGTATTAGGGTTGCTATGTTGGAAAATGTTATCATTTTTTAATATATATTTAAATACTAGCTCATGTTGTTTGTTTAAATAATATAAAATATATTATCTAATAGTTTGATATTTATTATTGTAATCAATTTATTTAGACCAAGATCATAAGGTTCATATTTACCAGACCTGCCTTTGGTTTCCCTTTACCAACAGCTTATTGTCACCTTTAAAGCCCAGAACCATTAGTTTAAGTCTCAAGGTTCCTTGTTGACAACTCGTGAAGCTCGATCTAAGGAACATTAACTACCATGGAACACCAATTTAACTCTTTATTCTAGTGATTGTAAGCATGTCGGGAATATATCGCGATGCATGAAAATTAATAAATAAACGTTAGGCATAGAGACAAAATTAAAAATAGTCGGATAACACGTCGTTAAAAGTAATAACTTAAATGATGTTGTTTTAAAACAACTTATTAATTGATATAAAATTTCACGAAAATAAACTTCGACTAAAATTAATTTAGCTCTGGCAACCCTATATTTTACACGAACCAGGCGCGTGCGCAAGCCCATGGATAAAACTTTCAGACTGAGCTGTATTATCCATAGTTCGTTTAATAACCAATTTGTACAAAGGTTTTACAAGGTTTCGAAGAATGTTCGCAGTCGTTCGGTACTTAACATAGATATGTTGGAAATATCTGTATAATCTTAATATCGTAGATTGCTTGGATAGAAAACAGTAACAAGTACAAAAAAAAATCTTTTAGAAAAAGAAAAAATTTGGAAAACATTATTACAGTACGGATCGATAAAAAGATTAATATAATCACTTGTGCTTAAGTGCTTTGGCGGGCACTGGGTTTATTTTAATAAAGCCCAGCAAGGCGAAAGCATATATTTTGACAAGACATACAAGCAACTGTATTATACACCAACATAATGGAAGGGGTAGGGTTTTCGATAAAAGACAAAGAACATATTATCAACTGTTTCCTGAAAACTTGTTTTTATTTATTACATAAAGAAGGAAAACTGAGGAACTTGATGATAAGTAGTCACCGACTATACACTATTCATATATATACATTAATCATTCCATATAATATATCGTCCAAGCGTCACTCCATCCATGGGAACTCGATGTTATGTCAATTTTGCATGTAATTACACTGGCTTACTCATCCTTCAAACCGGAACAGTGCAATACGAATAGCTTTTTGGCGGTAGTATAATTGATAAGTGGGTAGCTACCCAGACGGGCTCGCACAATGCCCTAACATCAAGTACAATAACGATGACGTCATTAAAAAACCATGCAACCAAAATAATTACCTACAAATTCCGTCATCCTGTTGACAAGATACATCCATTACAAAGGTTTCAATTACAACAGAGCTATTTGATTATAACAGTAAATTATAAATGCGCAGTGGCATACTTGAGATGCAAAGTTATTAAGGTGGGAGATGAATGGGAGGGGGGCGCCTAGACCTTTCTCTCAAGTTCTGGGTCAAGCCGGTTTATGTAAGAGGTATTATGTTTACATTTGGATATTTTGTTTGTATACTTATTTAAAAATATACGATGACGAATTTAACAAGTGCATACTTAAAGTTTAGCATTAAATTGATTTTTATAAGTACACTTATGAAAACACGGTTGAATTTGTCGAATTTATTGTAAATAGTATTATATACACGTTATTATACGGTAATATATATTTATTCTATATTTTGTTCATGTTAGAAGTCGCTGATTCGTAAGATAAAAACGAGAAAAAGGTTTTTGATTTGTAAAATTAAATGTTCAAAGTTTACTTGAAAGTAAGTATCAATTCTATACTCTAAACTTTACAAATCTACTTTATAAATCTACTATATACTTTATGTCACTTTATTGCTGTTTTCCGGCTTGAGGGGTGAGTGAGCCAGTGTAACGACTGGCCCAAAGGACATAACATCTTAGTTCCCAAAGTTAGTGGCGCATTGGCGATAAAAGGAATGTTTAATATTTCTTACCGTGCCAATATTCATAGATGGCGGTGACCACCTACCATCTTATTATACTAAATACTATTAATACTATTTTATTTTTGAAAGAAATTATATATACGTTGTAAATAAACGAATTAAAATTCCTCGATAATTATGTTGTATTATGTGTCATGCGTTTAATTGCAATCGAATTAATGTATATACAACTATATCAAATTAACCTATTATTATATAAACATATCAAATTATGGTTTTGGCTACATGCCAAATAACTTTTGAATTTTATCGAAATCTTTAAATATGTTTTCGAAAAACGACTATCATTTTTAAAATATTACTCGTTTATTGTAATAGCATATTTTATCTGTTTTCCTACAAATTATAAGCTGATTGCGTTTCTAGTTCAGGCTTGACCACAGAGAACCTTCTAGAAGCCCTTTCACTAAGAGAAAACCGAGAAAAGTGAATAGCCTTATTAAATAAAAGTCATAATATTCTGCAATACTAAGCTATAATAAATTAGTTATTACCTTTCAGAGTTACATGAAGGTGCATACATGACCAATGCAATTATTCTTATGGATGTAAATAGCTTATATATTTTTTATTTTTATTAGAATAATATAAAATATATAAGCTATTTATTTTTGACTTGTAAGTATTTTTATGAAGTCAAAATGTTTTTTATGTATTAAATAGATTAACTTAAACTTACCGTAATACTTAATCTTTTCTTAAGTGTATGATGATGGACAAATGGCGGTTTTATCAACCGAATCAAATTAAAATATAGGAACCATATTCAAGTGGCTAAATTAAAAATTTACAAGATTAAATTTAATCTAAATCTGCCATCGGCTAGGAATGTAGATTTTAACCAGAAGAACCGGCGTAAGCTTAGTAGTTAGTTTTTTTCAGCAATTATATACATATAATAATCATAAAGGCACAATAAAATTTATGTATCCTTTATGAAAATCAAAAAATATGAACTCCAAGTATATAGTCTTGCACAGTCTAATATGTCTTATTCATTATTATTTCATTAATAGCTTAATACGTTTAAGTATTAAAAATGTTAACCCGTCAAGTCAATTACTTAAAATTATTTAAAATGTCGATGCATAAAAAATAATATATCTTTATATATAAACAAATATATGTACATATGTTTTTATTTTTTGTGACATTACAAAAATAATAATCTGTGCCCTGTTGACACAACTAAAATAATCAAATAAATCAATAGAATAATTCTACATAGTGTATATTTAAATCACAGCATATATTTAAAATATATCAGTAAGGCACAAATGAAGAATACCTCAATACCTAAGTAATTAAGCAAATATATCGCCCGAGGCACAGCTTTAAAACTGGATGCGTTTGACCAATCGTTTATTTTAATTGCTTGTTCCGTTTTAACTGAGCCATCGCCCGTCAAACATTATGTTTGTGCCCATTTCACCTAGCTAAACACCTTTCTTTACTCACACAATGAAAACAGTGTATATACACTGTAAACTACAGTCTCTGTGTGAGTTTGTTTGCACAGATAATAAACTCTTTGCATTTCATTTATATTTGCATCTGTGTGGGTGAAAGGTGGGGATACGTCATACTTTCGCACGATGGTACCCGAACGGTCCGTTGCGTTTGTGTGCGTGTTGCGTATACGCACGCAATGCCAATGCCAGGTTACGCGTACGGAAAGTTGCTTATAAACTTTTACGTTAATATTACATGACCGGAAAATTAGCCGGTAGGAAACGATGCTACATTTTCTGTGAAAAAAACGTCAGTTTAACGACAGTTATTACAAACGTTCATATATTGTTTTATGTAATTATTATCTTTTTATTGCGTTAGTACTGAATGATGTTTAGATTATATTAATACAACTATGGTTAAGATAAGATTTGTAAGGACATAGTGACAAGTTAAAGTCCTTACGATTAACTGATACACGATCACGGATTCGATTTCAACTGGAACTCATATAATTATGAGTATTAAGATAAGTGTATACTTTCGCAGGGTTGTTGCTATTCTTAGGGTCATTGAACCTTTAAAACACGTCAACTCATCTTAATATTAAATAGATGGTATTTTTTTAAAGTTGAAATAGCTGATGATCGTCAAATGTTTTGAGTAAAAACTTCTTAAAAATTGGTAGCAGGGCTTTGTGCAAGCCGGTCTACTGGTACCACCTACTACTCAGATATTCTACCGCCAAACGGTAATACATAGTATTGTTGTATTCCGGTTTGAAGGGTGAGTGAGCTAGTGTAACTACAGGCACAAGGGATATTACAGTTTAGTTCCAAGGGTGGTGGCACGTTACGGAATGTCTAATATTTCTTACACCACCAATGTCTATGGGCGATACAGGTGGATTATTTATTTTTTATCGCTGGGAAAACGCATTACGCCTTTCCCCTACTGGAACAGTGTGGGTATGTGGGACTCGCCGGTGTCCAAAGTGTCAAGTGCGCCCGGAACATCATTTACTGGTGGTAGGGCTTTGTGCAAGCTCGTCTGGGTAGGTACCACCCACTCATCAGATATTCTACCGCAAAACAGCAATACTTGATATTGTTGTGTTCCGGTTTGAAGGGTGAGTGAGCCAGTGTAATTACAGGCACAAGGGACATAAAATCTTAGTTCCCAAGGTTGGTGGCGCATTGGATATGTAAGCGATGGTTGACATTTCTTACAATGCTAATGTCTAAGAGCGTTGGTGACCACTTACCATCAGGTGGCCCATATGCTCGTCCGCCTTCCTATTCTATAAAAAAAAAAAAACATCGGAACACCCACTAAAAAACCAGCGGTACACTTTTCGTCTTAACGAGGAGCGCCACGGGATCGCTTGCGCATGCTACCGTGACGCTCCGACGGACGGCCCTTCTATGCAAGCCTCCATTTTATAGAAGGGATTCCCAGGGTACCGAGAACCCTATATTTGCGTTTCCACTTACCAATGTTATAAAAATATATATAAAATAGTAGCTAGTGAATATGATATGAATTAATTGAGTTACATTCGTTAGATATTTGATTTAAAGAGATTCTTTACAAATGCATATATAGATTAGGTATATCCGAGTAATAACTTTTCTATACAATTATGTACTTATTACAACATTAATTTAAATAACAATTAAATAAGAGTATCTAATAACAATTACTTAAGATTTAAGAGGCTTATTTTATTTCGATAAAAAACTTATAGAAAACAATTGAACTCAAATCAATTTCTGAATGCCACGAAGAAAATTATTTAATTATTATTTCAAATAATACACGACACGATTGTAAATGTAAACGTACGTTACATTACAGTATAGAAGTAATTACTATATTATTAATTATTGATTATGATAGCCTAAGCGAGCCTGCACCGTTGCAGTGAAAGCTGACAAATGCATGTAGTTGGAATGAAACGTTTTGATAATATATAATTATTATTATTTTATTTTTAATTAATTTCTATAACCATTTTTCTTTATACGATCATTAAAATATAAACATATATTACAACAGACATATCAAAATATTCTCAATAAATGTTTATCTGCAATACGTTAAAATAAAATACTTTATAAGATAGAGGTCAAAATACAAATAATTATTGTTATAAAAATTGTAATTCGTGCGTTACTTCTTTTTTCATTTCAAATTTATAGATTTAAGTTATTGAATGGGAGGTAAAAAAAGTTAATTTAGTCATGAAAAAAAACACAAAACGATCAATATTAGTTTGTTAGTGTTTTCAACATTGATAATATTATTATTAGATCTAAAACCGTGGAAAGTGTGCTTCAACTTGATCGGAACTGTCGCTGTGATACGAATAATAATAATTTATTAATTTATTATCTGTCACATTTGACATATTTTGAATCCGCTTGAAGCGATGTTTTAATTTTTGAACGATACAGATTAAAGTCCAATACAAAACTAGATAGAATTAGTTGTTTTATCTGTATTTTGTTTTGAACGTCGAATACTTTATTGTACTAAGAACGCATTGAAAAAGTTAAAGTCATATCTAAATAAAATTTTAATTTATATGTAAGATATTCATTACTCAGTGAAATTTTATTTATGAACCCATTTCTAAAATTCTAATACAAAATGTGATAGAATAGGTTCAATGATCTTTGATATCTTTGAGATGATTACAAGATAAGTATGATAAAATTAATTAAAGTAAGCTGACTTAGTGCTATAATATTAATAAACGCAATAAATTAAAATGATAGGAAAATGTATCAATAAATTAGATATTTTTAACATTTCTTATAAATACCATATAACTAATAAATCGATGTGCTTAAAGTCATAACAGTTATATTAAAAAATACAAAGTGACAAAAAAGTATCTATGGCAGTAACGGTAAAGGTTTGACATCGATGTTAAAACTGGTGCATACAGAGTACAATAATGAAAAAGAACAATAGCAGCACCGATAAAAGCGGTGAAAAAAGTTAGTGTTCCAAATTCAAATAATTTCCCACACGTAACGTTACGCGGGAGGACATCGAGCGCAGGCCGTTATACGAGGCACTGACCTACATTTGCCTCACATTTCGCTGCAATTGTGTACCGGTTCTGTTACTAACCTTATTGTAAATAACTCATATTATACCGTACATTGCGTATTCTTACGCATGACTCAAGTCTTAGTCAATATCTACGCAGCAATGTACAATACAAATCTACACAATATTGTATCAGTTATAGATTATTGACGTTGTATAGTAACAGTTGCCGGCCGGTGTAAGTTTGCCGCGCTTTCTGATTTTGAGACGAGAAATTATTGAGCGGTTTCAAAGTCACGTACCAACTTAATGGAGTGTTACGTAGGATGTGGCAATTATTTATTATGTAGTTTCATTAGGCTTCGTTATCATTCAATCGATTATTATTCAAATATTATCAACTATAACGGTTTTTTTTTTTAATTTTGTGTGAGATTTATAATAAAGCATATTTCTAAGTAAAAATAAAATGAGTTTATAAGTTATATATTACCTTGATAAGACATTCTATTCAATTGCAAAATAAAGAAATATGTAATTAAATAAAAAATATTAGCTATCAAAATCAAACAACCCTCTCATAATTTAGCAGTATTAACAGCGTGTTACATACAGTTAATCGTTATACATAATGTGCTTATGACTCAATATATACTGTAACGAGCACAATGGTATAGTAGCAACGCCTACATACGCTCGTGTTGCTTAGTTTGATTTATGATGAATCGGTAATAAAGATCGATATTTATTTATTTATTTGCATCTCATTTTATTTCCTCGTCCACATTTTTCAAATGACAAAAGATAACGGTGTTACACATTTCGAAATGGCATGTTCTTTTGAAATTTCTCGGTCTAAAAGATTGTACCCAAAATAGAGAAATGTTTATATTAATTTGCAATATTATATTTAATAATTGTCTTTTGTTTATAATATAGAAAGGCGGACGAGATAATGAACCTGATGGTAAGTGGTTACCACCACCTGTCTAGATTGGCGATATAAGAAATATAAATCACTCCTAACATCGCCAATCCCACACCAATAACTCAGATGGTATGTCCCTTGTCCCTATGGTTATATTGGCTCACCTACCCTTCAAACTGGAAAACTTCAACACTTATTGCTGTTTGGCTTTTATTATGTATTTTAAATATTTATATATTGTGATCTATGTAAGTCGTTTCTTTAGAATTATTTTATTTAAAAGTTCCTTTTCTTTATTTTATTATGTTAACTATATTATATTATATATATAAATACTACCTAATATATGAAATAATACTTATGTGATTACATATTGAAATAGAGAATCTGTTTCCGGAGTACTTAAGTTAGAACGAATGAAAGACCTAAAAAAAACCGGCTTATTTTTATAATGACTGTTGCATTTTTCCTTATAGTTATTTTTTGGGATCGTATGATCTTTCATTAACTTTCAAATTAATTTATATTATTAGTGTTACATCTTGTTGTATAAAATGTATATCTTTTTAATATAAGGAAAGGAAATTAAACACTATTTGACTTTAAATGTCAATATCAAATATTCATATTATTTTTGAAATTACTGCAGATACAAAACATGATTGATATAAAGGTGTACATAATAATTGTGTAAAGCTGTTATGTATTTGAACTTTGAAATTAAATCTTATTATATTCGAATAATTATCTATTAAAATTGCCCATCTCTTCATTCATCAGTTTAGACGCAATAAGACGGGCTCTTTAATTTGTTTTTTTTTTTTGTGCTATTACTGTAAGACCCAAATATTTTGAATAAAAATATTTGGAATATTATTGAATATGTTATTGAATATACCTGTAGTCAAAATTTTTGACTATATATAGAGTGACTGACTAACTCATTAAGTTGTTGATTTATAGTGACTGTGATTTATTCACTTATTAATTTAATTATTAATACTAAGCAACCCATGTTCAATTATTATAATGTAATGATTAATTAATGAAAAGTAGAAATTGTTTTGTTAATATTTTTTTTTTAAATTATATTTATTCGAATAAAAATTCAACCTACTGCCTTGGATTTTTTAATGAGAAACAAAATATGTTCTAGTGCATTTGAATGAGAACGAATGATTGAACTAAAAATGAAATCGTCCGATTTTCGCATTGAGTGAATGTCGGGGAAATGCAATTTTCTTATGCAACGAACACTAATGCGATGCAACTGATGTATAAAATCAACGTTTCTAATATTACATACTCGCATAGCTTTCTTCGACATACTCTCCAGTAAAATGGTGGCGGCAAAAACTAGTGCTTTCTTTTTCAATGTCGGCTACTGAGCGAGACATCTATATTACTTACTAGCGTTAGAGAGGGACGCATCTATGTTATGTTAGAGCGTGTGTCGCGTCGTCTAATGTTTATAATAGAGTGATACAAACGTTGTAATTCCCGCCAAACGACTTTGACGTTTACGTTTGACGCGCAAGATCGTTTATTGGTTTGAATTTGGAACGCTAGTGTTGTATCGCTTTAGAGTCGCGGTGTCGATTCGCGTGCGGTGAAATGTGGGACAATCGAAAGCCTTTCTCCGCTCGGCGGTTAGGTATTTTATTCCGTTAGTTTTTTTTTGCGGCCGCCATCATACCAATATGGCGGGCTAGTGGCATCATTTTTTCGCTTTGTCACGTTAGATCATTCTTGTTAGACGCTGTTGGAAAGCCGCGTTCTGCTTTAGTATCTGAGTCGCATAACTGTACTCAGACCGAGAGAAATGATGTAATTGTAATAGATGATGAGTTTGATTATTTTCCTCAACTTTTTTGATACATCACAGTATTGTTGTTATTTATAAATTTTTTTAAGTTTACGTTAAAATGAAATTTTTGGTCAGAATCCAAATTATAGTGATATTTTATTATTTTTTTAAATTTACTATTTACTTTTAAAAATCTATATTTTTTTTTTTTATATAAAAATGAAGAAAATAGTACGACATAAGACAAACATTAACAATATTCCTAAGAATTTCAGAAGTAATATTTCAAGTTTACAAGCACTTAGTGCGGTCCGTAATTGCATAATTTGCATAGACGCTGCACCGCCACTTTCTCCGCCTAACGGGATGCATATCTGGAACACTCCAAGGCCTGAATAATCTGATATCTATATTTTTCCACATTAACGTTTAAACGGATGTGATTATTTTTATGTATATAATAAATAATATAAGAAAAATATTTAACAATTAATAAGTAAATAGTTTTAAATTTAAAACCCATATATATTATTATATTTACATTCATATCAATTATTAACAAATTGTGACGCGAATTAATAAATTGACTCAAATAATTGAATTGTAATAAAAAACCGTTTTTTTAACTTGACTTCACTATTTTAATAGGACTAGAATCCCTAAGCTTGTTCCTAAAGCTGTATTTAAGTTAAATGATAGGGCTGTGCGTGTTCAGTGGAGGATATAATTAAAGTTCGAGCCGAGTGGAGTTATACAATGATAACAAGCTAAATATTAAATTGCAAAATAGCAAGTTGTATAGCTATGTTTTGAAGTTATTGTAAACGGTCAGAAGTCCTAATATTTATAAGTTAAAAAGATGATAGCTTGGACAACGTTTTGGGTTCAATGAGTTCTAATCTATATTTTTACTGTGCTGTGCACATAAATTTGTCGATGAACGTCTCATATGACTTACATATGAGACGTTCGTTTATAATTACGTTACGTTTATAATTTGGGATTTACATCGCGAAATCTAAAGTGTAACTAGTAATGATAATATCGCCTACTCATTTCAGTCGACAATTAATTTTGGTTCTATTGAAATATTTAATAACAGTTTATTAAAATAAAAAATGCCATAAAGATATTGCGTCGAATAGAAATTTTAGAATAAAAATAAATATTTTAATGGAAGAGTATTAGATCGAACTACGTACAGGGCATAGATAAAAAAAATAGTTTAGGTGTCAGTGACACTATGGAAAAGTGTAAACATTTTCGACGCAAAGCTACTACTTCATTCAACAGGTCATTGACGTATTCAAAGCGCAAATGACATTAGAATGTTGTTTTTTTCAAATTTCTCCGCCCTGGATTCGATACACATTGACGCGCGGACATTTTGCGTTCGTTTCATAAATCTTTTGCTTTTGACTTTTTGAAAACCAAATATATTTAAAATAAATTATGTATATAAAATAATATATTTAAAAATAACTGTCTATTTTGAATTGTAAAGAATATTGGGATCAATTCTAATTTTAAAAAACTAAGCTATTTTCGAAACTAAAAGATTTGCTATCCCTGTCTGTCTTCTCAAAACATGATAAAGAATTAAGGAGCAAATATTTTACTGTTTACATAATTTATATATCATTTTTAAAAGTACTTACATAATTAATTTAAAAAAATATATTAAAAACCAAGACAAATCAATTAATTACAACTTTACTTTTAGGCTATCACGCTTAAAGTAAATAATGGTACTTAAAATAGACATTGTCATTTTAGATTTTATCTATGTTATTAAAGTATATAAGTATTAAGAATAAGTAGCGATTAGTAAATATTTTAAAAGACCATTAAGATAAAACTTTACTAATAAAGCACGTAAGTCCTTCTCCATTAAAACCGGATACCAAATAACTGTCTAATTAATTTCCCATATTTTTAATATTAAAGTAAATTAGAAAAATATGCAAACAAATAACAAAAAAAAACCATAAATAACAATTATTTTGGCACTTTGAACGAACAAGTTACGAAATAGGTCCATGACATTGACGATTCATTGACGTATCCAGACGTTAACTTTTTAATTTCACCGCCCCGGATAGCTGTCATTTGGCAACATTTCACGGTCGACATAAGCGCTCGTAACAAAGCATGTAGGTCACACAATCGGTGAAAGTACGGGGAAAGGGGTATAAAATGGGGACAGTTACCAGCGTTACGTTGTGTGACACTTTCTTTATATTATATTTTGGTTTTGAATCATCTGAACTTGACGTTATGTAAAATCGGGTCATTTGATATCCATAAACAGAATTTTATTTTGTTTAAATTTTGAAAAGCTTGTAATGAATGCGTGATCTTACTATATTATCTTTTCATATAATATTATAATTCATAATATATGAACGATTATATTACAAAGAGATAAATGTATTCTTTCTTCTTAAATATCGTTTATATATTTTCGTAATTACTAAGTACAATTCATGGTTTTTATTTAACTTTCTTTAGAAGATATTTACTCCAACAATTTCTTCTTCGTTTATTTAAGTTTGCCTTTAATTAGCTATTCCAATCACACTTGTGAGGTGTGGTTGTGTCATTTGCATTTTAATGTTTTACGTTCACAATTGCACCTATGTATGTATATAGTATGTGTGCTGTAACACATAAAAGTGAGAAATCTTAAGAAAAACTTAATATTCATTTAAATCCCTAGTGATTTTTAACAGATTAAAGATGGATCGTGTTATTTTATGAATGAACTTGAAGTAAATGGGTTCTTTTTTTAAATTTCGGAGTGCAATACGGCAACACATCTGGCCACTGGTTCTTAAATGTTAATTGCACTGGCTCATTCTCCATTCAAACCGGAACACAGCAATACAAAGTATCATTGTCTGACGAAAGAACAAAGCTCTACGATTATGTACGAGATAGATATACAAGGCCACGGCTAAATAAATAATTTATATAATGTAACACTACTTTATAGATAAGTCGTGAGAGACGCCGCGGGAAGTATTCAATAATTTTCACTACTTTTCCACAGCACTTTCTTCGCTCGTTTTTATAGGAACGGTGATTCTAATGAATCATTGTAATGACAGATAATTAAATACAGAACTGTTTGTGGCAGTTTAAGCGGATTAGTGCCATAAATTCTTCATAATTTAATATAGAGTTTTGTTTAAACGTAAATGTAGAAATTCTTACATTTCGATTGTAGTTATGAATTAGATATGTTTTATTATAAAAGCATTAATTGTCTGTTCATTTGACTAAAGATAATGATGACATTTTTTTGTAATATCAAATCTTATCTATGTTTTAGAAATGTCATATTTCAATTACTAATAAACATTTTTCAATATACATTTTGTCTTGATGTTTTGTTAATGATATTTATTGTCTGCGTACTTAAATTAAATAACGCGGTCGTAAATTGTATCGCCGATCCGGGTGCATTTGTATGCAGTAAAGCCTTAATTAAGGTAATTGGAAATCGTGAAACGATTACCAATAGAAAATTCAGCGATAGAATTCATACTTAAGTGTTTTAAAGTATTATAATGGTAATGATTTAGATATATATCATATACATATGTAACAATAGGCAAAAATGATTAAGCGAAGTTATTGGGTCATAAAATTGTATTTTTGGCTAAAAAACGAAAGGAGCAGCTCAGGCAGAGCTGAGGATAAATACGTAAAGCCATTCGTCTTCCAGTCCTGCGCGTAACCTCTCTCTAGTCGTATCAATTTGTCCTGTCGGATTATGCGAATAAGGGTAGTAAGTGAACTTGTGTTTGCGCACGCGCTTGTGAACTATTATATCTGCACCGTTGTCTCCTCCGATGAGAATAGCCTCCGTGGCTTAAACTTAGTCAGGCGGACATCATGAATAAATTTATTAATGTATAACGTTGAAATACAAACTTTAATTAATATGGAATTGCTAATTCATTACCAAATAAAAGATCATATAATAAAAAACATACACTTTGCCTGGCATTTTGAACCTCTTTGTCTCTGCGTGTTAATAGTCATCTGAAAAATTATATCTGGTAATAATATCTGGAGTTCTATTTCGGTACTATACGTAAATATCAATCAACAGCCAATCGTTGTCCACTGCTGAACATAGGCCTCTCGCAAGGTGCGCCAAAGCTCCCTGTCCTCCGCCTTCCGCATCCAGTTGGTGCCCGCCACCTTCTTAAGGTCGTCGGTCCACCCAGCTGGAGGGCGCCCTACGTAAATATAACCGCTATTAATCAAATTATTAATACAATATCTTACAAAATTCAATAAAGGATACGTATAAAATTCAAAATGTACAGTTATTTATACACTACACTGTATTTTCATTAAAAAATACCAATTTCGTATGTAAATACTATAATTTAATATTACTGAGTACTGTCATCGGTGATGTTAAAAACAGGCCCTTTTAAAATCACCAATATGTTAAATACGTCAACAAGTGATCAGGGTTGCCACATGATTTAAAATCATAAAAGTATATATTTTCTTAGTCTATCGACTGTTTAGATCTAATCGCTGAATCATGTCTGACTGTTTAGTAGGCTGGAACTGTAGGCAGTAAATTATAAGGTCTTGGACTCGAAAACTGGTTCGAACAAGTAGAAGTATTGCGTTGCGTTATCTGTCAATGTCAGTAGCAGGAGTGTGTGAGAGTTGAAGATCAACTATCAGACTATGATAGTAAGAATACAGAATACACCTGTGCAGATGTAGCAGACAGAAAAATTGACATCTTCTGTAATGGTTATGGTCGCTTTTGAATGAAAGTTTGATCAAAACGATTGTATTTATTTTGTGTAAAAATAAAAAGTTTATAGACTTTTCTCAATTGATTATGGATACAGGTTATCAAATGACACTTATTCATTTTCCATAATAAAAGCGCCATGCCAGGCTTATGATAAATCAATTAATTTAATCTGTCGATTATCAAAGACAATCCACAGGTTAAAAAATAATTATAAACAGCATATATGCATATCTTTTACAGTTATATAATAAAACCTAACGGCAATTGAGTGTATATTCATATTATAGAATGTAATTGAAGAAAATATACTGTTTATTTTTTAAATAGATAATAATCTAATTTGTAAAATATTCTCACAATAATTTTACCGTTTTTTATCATTTGCCGCTCTCGTTTTAATTACCGTAAAAAAACATTATCGGGCATATCATCTTAAAAACGATCAACGGTAATTTAAACATGTGATCGAAATTTCTGGTAATAGTTCGCGTTTTTATTGATGACTTCGATTACAGGATCGAATATTTAACCCTTTAACCGCCCGACTTCATATCTGTTGGCGTGCCCCCAGCGCCCGGCACAGTGAATCGAAACACACAATACAATTTTCTAAAAATAATGTTAGTAATTCTTCTAACTTTGGACATTATTTTTAAGACTTCTAATTAAGAGGCTAAAGTGTATTAAACTGTAAACGATTACTTAGTTAACTATTTACCTAATGTAAACATATTTTTGATAGAATACAGCGTAATTAAATAAAAAAGCTGATAAAACGATCAGTGTTAATTTGGTCGTAAATATACGACTCAGGCGAAATGGGCCCGAAAATATTTGTCGGATTAATTCGACCTAGGCGGTTAAAGGGTTAAGGCACCTTTGAAATTGGGTGTTTAATCCTTTGGTCAATAGATGGCGTACAACGCCATGTATTTTGTATCGTATTCTTTTTTTGAGCATAAGAGAGTACGTATTTTTAGTCATATGTATTTATTTAATTTATATAATATATGATAACAATGCTTCGTTTTAATTATTTTATTATATATAACTGGTAATTATATATTTTTTTAAATATAAAATAGATATGGGGACGGACACAACGGGCCACCTGATGGTGAATGGTCACTACCTTCCATAGACATGAGCTATGTACGAGATGGAATCCAGATTCTAGAAATTTAATTCATACAATTGACAGCCCTACAAGCGAGTATCAGATCGAGGTGACCGCGATGCGTCGGTGAAATGGGAAAGCGGCCTCGAAACAGTCGCTAACGGTACAGTGCACCGCTTTGTTACACGTCTAACTCTATGCAATTGGCTTTCGCGGATAATTAACTAAAATTACACAAATCCTTACGTACGACTATCTTTTATATTTAAAATTGGAAATTGATCGTCATCTTACTAATTTTCTAAATACGAAAACATGTTCGTTAATTAATCATTCTCGTCCTGGATTCTAATTAATTGGCAGAGGAATCGATTCCATGGGGTACTTTTTTAATTAGTAATAAGAAAATACTATATTTTACGCTGAGCCAATGTGGTGGAGTAATAAAGACAAGCGAATTGTCTTGATGGTTAGTGATTAGCTCTGGCCATAGCAATGATATTGGTAGACGTCTCACTTTATATATAAATATCAAAATACATTAGTGATTCTAATCCTATGAATTAAATTAATGATGAATAATATATATATATTTACTTTTGATAGTATGTGGTTTATTTAATTGGTTTGATAGATTAAAATATAATATAAATTATTGGTTGGTTACAGAGTTGACAGAGTAAATAAAAGAAAAACGACAAAAATTGAGTATTAATTGAATATGACAAAAGAAAAGTACATATACTGTGCATAAATAATTATATAAATTGTTTGATTTTTTTAATTTAGTTAAATTTATATACCAAATCTCGAATGATGAAAAATTTATTTTAGATTTTAGTGAGCGTCTACGTCGCGAAAGGAGTAAGTATGCTTCAAATAAATTAGACTAATAGTTTCGGAGATGACGTGATGAGTCAATCAGTGGTATTTCGCTTTTATATATTTATATATACAGATAATATTTTTTTAACACAAATATTAAAGTATACAAAAAAAATATATATAAATTTGAATAATAAATATTTGTTTAGTACATTTTGATTTTAACTTAAAAATTAAAGATTCACGCGTTCTAACCACTAGGCTATCTCGGCTTCAAATACTAAAAGACATTATAAATTTTTCTCTGCAATTTAAATTAATATGGTAACTACTTTTTTCCTCTATGCGAATTTATATATTAAAATTGAAATGTTCGTTTGGAGAGAGTTTACTCTACTTCAGTTTGATGGATAGATACATACTTTTAAATTAAGGATGTAATTAAATGAAAAGAGAGTACAACATAGATTATAAATAAGTACATTTTTTTCAAATCTCTGAACCGGATAAATTTAGATTTCAAGATACATTTAATCGAACATTAGTTATCAGTTCTCATGGCATACATATCGAAACAGAATATATAAATTAAAGTTAATGCGTTTAATAAAACATTACTTTAATAGTAAAAAGTTTTTAATTAATTATTTAAATATAGAACAAGAAAGTGTTGCTATATAAAAATTATCGATTAGTGTGAATTACGTGTTTTTTGCCTGAAATCGATTTCAAACTAAGCGAGATGATTATATTACATATGTGTAGAAATAGTTACTATTTATAAATAATAAAAATTTAAATGCATATGACACCATCCAATGAATTGTATAAATTAATATAATTTAGAAAATACTAGAAATCATAGTTGATGTAATTTGTCGAAGTCTTAAATTTATATATAACATGTATTCTAAATTCAAAATGATAACACTTTTTTTAAAATGACTGCAGATAAAAGTATTCCATATTTGAAACGTCATAATTAAAATCTGTTACGTTTGTTTACTCGAGCTATTACCGCTTTGGTATTTTTCCTAATAAAATATTCTGGAACATTTCTGAAGTAAAAGCGTGGGCTATTTAACTTTATTCTAAGCAAGCGTTGTTACAGAAAATTCACGTGTTTGGCAACAATTACTGTGACACAATACAGAAAAGAGGTAACGCGGTCACAACAATGCGGTTATGAGCTAAAGATAAACGACGTTGATTCTAATTACAACTTTTTGTATCTTAAATTTTGTGTGATAAGAATTAAAATTAAGTTATTTTGATATCTTTATATTTAAAAACTACATTTGTTATTGAATCGTTGATATTTTTTCTTTTTTGCCTTATATTTGAAACATACATACTTTAAAATGTTTTTTTTTTTTGCATTGCCTTCATCAAAATCAAACATCTGTGCGTAATTATAATTATTGACTGAATTATAGAGTAAAAATAAAAATGCAAGATTCCATTGTATTTTTATAAAAGTATTAATTAATATAAAGCTTGTAAAATTTATAATTAATAGATATATAGCACAAAACTGTAATTTCGATTGTCAGGTGCTTAGACATATTTGGCTTTACGGTCGTGTCCGGCGAAATATTTACGTTTCCGGGTCCGATTTTGTTAGTATAGTAGATATTACACTAAGGATAACAAAGTGGCTTACAGTACCTGTATAGCAAGCCAGACAACACCCAATAGTATTAGATTTTTTTTCTTCGAATTTTAGGTTGAATTTAATATAAATTTCGACATTTTTATTTTAGCCTCTGGCAACCCTGTTAACATCACAGAGCACAAATACCGGAACATTAATCCGTTTAGTTAGCAGCTTAACAATAATACGTCAATGTTTACGCATCGCAAAGCGCGGCACGTGAATCGCATTGACATTCGCGTCGTGGAGCACATCGACCTCACTTTCACTCGTCCGGTCGCACCCCGCTTTCCTCTTGAGCAACGGGAAGCGATGACGTATCAACGTTACGTTATTACGTAACGATCTAACAAGTTACGAGTTAGTTCGTTTTATGGCTCTATAAATAGAACACGATTTTTAAAAGAAAGGGGTTGAAAACGTAACGTTACATAAAGAACGCGTGCAACTTCGAAAACGTGATGGTAACTTTAGACACGTTTTATCTTAAAACTTTATATAAATAAACTTATACAAGCTTTTCCTAAATTATTACAAATTGAAAACGATTACGTTTTACATAAAGAACATTATTATTTAATGCGAACATACTATGATATAATAAAAATAGTCTATTAGTCATTTATTTGAGGATTTTTATTTTTTTTTGTTTGAAAGCACTAATTTATGAAAATACATCAGTTTGAAAATAAAAAAATGTTTGCAATCGATAGTCTAATTCTTGAGGAAGGTTACGGTGCCCGAAACAGGAACGCTTAGCGCAAAAACGCACACCGTTTACGATTGTTTACGATTTTTTCTTTTATTTATACACATATTTTTTTATTTAATTGTTAAATTTATAAAACAACAATTAAAAACACAATTCCTCTTCACGCATAAAATGTTTTCACATGATAAAGGAAGTATTTAAATTGTTAAATTAAATAAAAAAATCACATATTATATGATTATCATCTATGGTAGATTTTGGATGAGATCTTATTGAATTACGAATCGTTGAAATTTCCCACGACATAACTAAGTCGTGGTCATCGAGTATTCGCGATGTGGGGTGCGTTGAACCCACTTTCACTTGTTCGAATCCCGTTATGCTCTTACGCAACGGGACGAGATGACGTAACGACGTAAGTGCTACCTTTCGTTATGCAAAGTTATTATAGATATTTGATATTCCTAGTTAAGGAATACAATTGAGTTTGCGTCTATTCGCTCTTATATATTACATATTATATATGAAAAAAAAAAATGAATTTATTTAATTCACTTCCACACGGTTAACTAATCGTAAGTCTAATGAAAACTTAAACAGGAGTTCGTTACACGACACATGAAAGAATGAATGTATTTGATAGATATTCAAAACATACACACATATATAGACACATTTTAGAAGAAAGAAACGCTAGGAACTCTAAAATGAGATTGTTTTCAAAATTTGGGATTATTAACAATAATTTCTACAAAAAAAAAACTCAGTATAACATTATATAAAAAAAGCTTTGTATATAATTTTCAAGATTTTATCAATACAATCACACAACGGCTGTCATTTTGCCTGAAAACGTTTGATTGTTATAATCCGGTAGGAAGCGTAAGCAATTAACGATGAAAGTACCAGTTAGATTCAACAATGAGTTACGTAAGGTGAAACGGCTTGCGTAACCCGGGCCTTGAACCTTGTAGGAACTAGTTGTTCCGCGGGTGGGGACTTGCCGGCAACCATTCATAGAGCTGCGCTTATGGACATATATTTTTATTATATAATTTTTTTAATGTTTATAATAAAACTGGTGGTAGAAAATTGTGCAAACTCATCTGGCTTGGTACCACCTAAAATTCTACCGCAAAATAGCAGTTGGTATTGTTGTGTTCCGGTTTGAAGGATGAATGAGCTAGTGTAATTACAGACACAAAGGACATAAAATCTTGGTTCCCAAGTTTGGTGGCGTATTGGCGATGTAAGCGTTGATTAACATTTCTTAGATTGCCAATGTCTATGGGCGTTGGTGACCACTTACCATCTGGTGGCCTATATGCGCGTCCGCCTTCTGACCACTTAACATCAGATTTGCCAGTGGCCCATTTGTGACCCAGAGTACTTACCGTATTTTAAATAATACAAAAATGACAAGTAATCGTGATAATATTTCACATTGTATAACTGTCACAATCAACGCGAATGATTGAAACTAAGTATAAACATTAAAAAACTTTCTTCTGATATTTGCTGATATGTTATAACACAAATGACAGGCTGTTAAGGACAAAACTTTATCTTTTTTAAATCGATTGCATCAAATGCAAGCAAATGAATAGCTTCAAAGTTATTTCATAAGCAGCCATATGCACTCGCGATACACGAAGTATGCATCAATGAACTACTTCTTGCACCATTGATACGCCACTAAGCGTGGGATCTATTTATATCCCTTGTTAACACTGGACCCTTCAAAGCGGAACAAGTCCTGCAAAAAGTATCACTTCACGGTCATTAAGTTTTCGTTATGGCATTTCTATATATTTGAATCAAACCAAATCAATCAATCCCTTGTGCCTTTTATACTATTTCAATCGATAGAGTAAAGATAAACAAACTTTAGATTTACAGATTCCAAATGAAAACCGTACATTCGTATTCCAAATTTAAACATAAGATTTTCAAATAATAACCGGGATTTGCTAGTGTTCATTATATTATTACTGAATGCTTCCTTTTAATTTACGTTATCTTACGAGGAATATTCAACATGCTTTCGGGAGTACCGTGAAGTCTACAATTTCTATCATGAAGCGAATAAGTCGGTGACGAATTTCGACGCTCCTTAATAAATAAAGTACATTCAACCGGAACATTTAGAAGAATCATTGATTGGTAACAGTTGAATAAAAATAAATTTAATTTTAAAATATAAAATATTCCATACTGATTCCATGTAACCAAACATATTAGGCGAAAGACAATATATGTCACATGGCACGTAGTTATCGTTAACGTAAACTGACAACTGATGAGCTGTGAGCGAATAGACGTACGTTTTTGCATAAACTTATGCGCATTTGGATTGTCTCCGTTAAGAACATACGCCGTGACCGAAATCAGAGCGGACAAATACTATAATTATCACTTATCCTGAGATGGCCTAATGGTTATGTGTTTAATTTCACTGAAATTGAACACGTGTATTCCACCAACCGCATTGTGGTGGAATAAGTTCCAAACATTCTTCTCAAAAAAGGAGCGGAAGCCTTAGTCCAACAGTGGGACATTCACAAGTTACTGTGTTCATTTACTTAAGGTCGTTAATAATATAGGCAGCGGAGATATAAAACCAATTTTTTTCACAATGAAATATACCACTATAAGGTGAGAACCTAATTAAAAATACTTTTACTCTGAATGAACACTGTGTTATATTTTTTCCCTGTTCCTCAATAGTGCCAAAAATTGAAACGAATTATCATTAATTTTAATGACATGTTTGTTTTGTGTTTATTCAAAATTTATACGGAAAAATAAATCACAGAAATTAATGATACATTGTTTGTTAAATAAAAAAATATATAACTGCTGTTTAAAAAAGCGGTGAAATATGAATTTTTATTTAGTTTATTTGTTTGTTAAAAAAAAACTTTGGTACGAGATCGCAGCGCAACCCATCGGGTCGAATCTAAACCATTCAGGAATTTACTGTCACAAAAAACAATCAAAATCGAAGCAGCAGCTTAGGAAAGTTACATAAACACGTAAATATTAATTATATATAAAAATACATTTTTATCAATATGTTTGATACATTTCCTGGAACGCACAAGTATATTATATTATTATTACGAATAGTTCAATAACAAAACATTGTTTACAAATAAATTACGCTAATTATTAAAACTGTAACAAATATAATTAAGGATAATACATAATACTATATCCTCATTGAAAATGTTAATCCCCAATTGTTACCAAATAATACAAAAAGATGATAAACTTACTAAGAAATAAGGAAATATACAATTCGATGTCGCAATTCAAGGTATATTAAGTCATTGAGTTCAACGTTCGTAGATATTGTTCCGTGCTGGTTTGCAGGAAGTTTATCCTGCGTATGAAATATTGTTTGTTTCATGGAATTTTTATGGGATATTTCATAATGTACGTACTGAAACAAAAGTTTGTCAGGTATTTTATATGGCTTTTAAATAAATTAAAATTCTATTCGTTATAGACTATATTTTTCAGGCTTCATTGTTAATTTCTGATTGGTATCCAAGAATCCTAACTGAATATTATAAATGCAAAGTGAGTTCGTTTATTTTTTACGCTTTCGCGTTTTAACTATTCAACCGATCATCATGTAATTTTGCATATACGTTGTCAGGTGTTCAGAAAAAGAGATATCGTACCCAAAATCCCTTCCATCCCACATGATGGCGAAGCCGCAAACGTAAACTAGTAAACAATAATACATTATTTACTTATTGTAAAAGGTTGGTAAATTTAATGGACGCGTTGCCCTGAAAAAGTATTTTTTATAGAAAAGAGTGTTTGTTCAGTCGTGTTGTAACTGTGTATAAATATTTTATTATTGCTGTAATTGTTTCCGGGATACATTTCGTTTCCATATATAGTTTTCTGAAATTCTTGGACCTATGAGAGGAATTCGAGTTACCAAGTTAATATACAGATATTTTTTATTCAATTATTTAACACCGAGCCGAGATGGCCCAGTGGTTAGAACGCGTGAATCTTAACCGATGATCGTGGGTTCAAACCCGGGCAAGCACCACTGAACTTTCATGTGCCTAATTTGTGATTATAATTAATCTCGTGCTTGACGGTGAAGGAAAATATCGTGAGGAAACCTGATTGCAAGCAAGTGTCTAATTTCATTGAAATTATGTCACATGTATATTCTACCAACCCGCATTGGAGCAGCGTGGTGGAATAAGCTCTAAACGTTCTCCTCAAAAAGGGAGAGAAGGCCTTAGCCCAGCAGTGGGATATTAACAGGCTGTTACTGTACTGTATTTAACTCCGCACATAGATATTAGCATCAGCACCGAACATACCTATTAGATTCCAACAAAACTGAGTATTGCTGTTTGATATTTGGATGTTTTGAATATATGATACAAAATCGATGGATTTGTAAAGCCCAACCAACCGTGTGAAAGAAATATACATATTTATTTTATTTAAGATCTGTTAGGACAGTTACAAGTATTTTCATAATATCGTTTATCACCAAGGCTTAGTACTTGAGAAAACTCTTGCTTTCCCGGATTTAAACACAGCCATGACATCATCACACACACATACACAAGTGATTAAGACACAATGTACAAGCGCAATGAACCCCAGACGCTATTTTCACTTTTAACTATTTTTATACAGAACTCAACACAACGTAACGACATTTAAATATTCATATAAACTATCCAACACTATGAAACCTTATGTAATATCTATTTCTATAAAATCATTGAACCCAGTATCCTTTTTGGTATTCCGTTCACATCGCACTTTCGACGCATTTGCGCATGCGTCGTGCGCTGTAATGAAAACATCGCACTTTCTGACCGGATACGGATGCGAAAAAAACGCATGAAAATCGTAGGTCGATGGACTTTGCTATTATGTGGAGCACGTTATTGTACATTTATTACAAGTATTACTTGTATGTTAACTTAAGAAATAGCTACTTAAAGTTAATTTTTAATTTGCGTGTGACAGTAAGTTACATAGAACAAGTTACAGTGACTGAAAAGTTACATATTTTACTGAGCTGGCTACACAAAAGTAAGAAATATTTGCGTTTTTAGCGCGAAATGTTTGTGTTATTTTTAGAACGTATATGGTTATAACCATAATTATTTGTCTCAGTATCGTATAAAGACACTTTGAAAATCAAATACAAGTCGATAAGTTTTATAGTTTAATCTATATATCATATATTTAAACGGGACATTATTTTTGATGGAAAGACAGTAAGGCAGACGATAGGTCACTAGCCTGCAGTAACAGTATGGGATTTAAGTTGCCATTTCTCTTATACTAAACATCAAACGTGTGGGTGTGTATGTAGCAGCAATACATCTTAACTTTAATTGTCTGAAAAGCTATTAATATCAAAATATTGCCTTCGAAAGTATCTGATGAAATATAATAAAAATAACATAAGATCGAATTAAAAACCTCAAGTAAAATATATAAATACTTTTCGAATTTTTATCACATAATTTCTTACACATTCCTTTCATTATCGTAGACTTCAAAATCAAAATCTCCAAAACCAAGTATATAAGATAGCTCGTTAGATGTAATAAAGAATAAATGATTAAAATTTCATACTAAAAATTTTAATAAAATAGTATTTATTCATACAGATAAGGACTTGCATAAGTATATATATACAAATAAAAATTAATACTTTAAAAATCAAGACCACAATTTTGATCCTCGATATATTATCACACGTATATTTATTACTGTTAAATTAAAAACTGTACTGGAACAAAAACTTTAAATCGCTATTTATTTATGGTTATTATTTTTGGTTGTTCAACATGCCTCTATAAATAATGTCCTCCTGACTGATTTCGTTACTTAAGAGAACCAACTACGCAGGACATATTATAGTACACAAGTGTGTGCGTCAACACAGATGCAATCTCAATTCCCTCATTCACATAATCCGATGGGACGGCAATCCGACACAACCGGTAAAAGTTCGGGTGCAAGACCGACACGGTAGGGTCACACTTACAACTTTCATACTTCGGGCGGCTACTGAGATTCTTCGACAGCAAAACCCAATAACTTTTTACTGGCCCGATCTATGGTTTGAATACAGGCCTTATATCTAGACAATAAATAAATGAAGCAGTCAACTTATTATTGTATTCTTTTACGTAAATTTAAAAATAAAAGGAATATATTCGTGTCAAAAAATATCTTTGGAAAAAATTGTTAAGTAAAGTAATAAAGATCAATGATCGTCAGCAGATAATTCAAACGGTAAACGTAACTAATTATAATCTAACATGCGCAAGCGAAGACTAGACTTTACGTAACATTCCGGTGTTATTACCGGGCCTTGAACCTCGGAAACGTGCCTCAACGGGGAAGTGAACTTGGGCACGTCACGTGTTCGCAACACTTTATATAACTTTTTGTTGATTTTATTGTAATTGTGGAATGATTTTGAATAGAATCAACATTTGGCTTCATTTTTTTATTCTTTTGATTTTGTTTTTTAATTTTTTCGTCTTTGTAAAAGTTTTATTTGTTCCCGCCTAGAAAGATAACTTAAAACTTTGTATGTATACATTTTGACTCATATTCTTTTCAACAATTTTTTTTTTAGAATTTAGAATTTAAATACTAAAAAAAGTACTAAAAAAATATTTTAAATAAAAAACGTAATCTTTTATAGAGTACTTGTTCGTGAGACTAATAATCGATTCATCATCGTATCGTTAGATGACAGGTAATACGAATATATAATTCTTTACATAAACTACAAGATCAGTGACCGAGTGACGTAAGATAATTTTATAAGAATAAAATAATAAACATTTACACCACCAAGGGCGGCGATGAGTCACGTGATTATGACGTCATAGGAAAATACGGATATGACGTCAAATAAGTCACCGTAACAGAATGAGTCATATCAGATATGACGATAATTACATTTATAATAAATATTTAGTTAATAGAATAATTAACTTTTAACTGTAACTTATAGAACAGCGTTTAGAAATAATGTCTGAACTCGATAGTTTAATTGAAATCTGTGTATTTATAATAGTCCTTAATATATAATTATTCCATTCAACTTTCGGTAAATTTTATAGTTATGGCGTGCAATTACTGTTTCTTTAGAAATCGTGGGTGGTAAATGAAAAAAGTGTGAATATGGACATGAAGATTCAGCGGAAATCTGTTGATAATTGGATAAAATTAAAAAGTAGCCGGTCTTATGTAAAAAATAATAAGAAAGGAGGCTGAACCAGTGACCACTGCGTGAGATGGTGACAATGACCATTAATTTATTAAATTATTTTAACTTTTGAAATTCTAACAATTATATATACATGTAAATTAAATATCCTGAACAGAGTAACATCAGCCACCACTTCACGACGACCACAACCACTCTGCCAAGAGCGGATCGACTAAGAAAAAATCAAACAATTATATTATGACTCATATGTACCTGCCATTTAATATTATATGAATCAAAAAACATATATATGATAATAATAGTTACCTTACTTATTTACGTTAACAACTCCATTATGACTAACAAAATTTTTGAGTGTTTAAAAATTATCTTTATAAGTAGAAAAAAAATGAAATTTAAATTATAATAAAAACAACTGCTATGTTGATTTCGATTCGATCAAGCAAGGGATAAATATGCGCATAATTTAAATACATTTAGAGTTAAATTAGATAATTTTAGGATATTTGTGGATAAAGTCAGATAAAAACAAATCATCTGATCTTCCATTACATGTGATATGTAAATCAATTATTAAACCAGTTCACACTTGACTCTACCTATAAATGTTGCTTAGGGTGTAATTGGTTAAGCAATCAATCAAGTAAAATCAATGATAACAGATATCAGTGTTTGACTAAATAACGTTTACAAGTAAGGCTGTGTATGTATCAACTCACGCGAAGCCGCAATTGGCAACTAGTGTTAAGAACAATTGAGGGTGTCGCGCCCTTGCTCGTTTCGATTATAAGGTGATCTTATCCAAGAAACCTGTTATACAAGGCTGATTATAACTGCATGTTAATATATTTTAATGCGAATATTAGTTTATGTAAAATATCAATTTTTCTATAAGAATATGTGTATAGAATAAGTATATTGTTTTCAAAAAAGTTTAAAAAGAAAAACGTCAAAATAAGCTACAGACGATACGATTTGAGTCTAAATAATTGTAATGGTGTCTTAAAACATGTTTGATTTTTTCCTGACCGATTCCTGCCCAGACCAGACTCTGAGACCAGGTCCTATTATCAGATGGTAATTATTACCAATTCGCAGCCAAAACTACTAAGAACAGAGCTAAAAATTAGAAAGAAGGTTTCCAAAATAAAAGGAATTTTGGAAAAGAATACTTTCAGGGGGATTATTGAAAATACTTCATATGAATTTTACCCGTACAAAGTCGGAACGGGCAGCAATACTTTATTCAAATACGCCTTAACAAGCGCTTTTAAGCCGACAATTGAAAAAAAAGTAAAACTGCGATGACGGCTCCAAAAAGGAACGACGAGAATTTAAAAAAATGTGAATAAATTAATTTAAGTATAATGACGTATGGAATTGAAAACTTCCCCGTACGTAAGAGAAAGTATGAGTCATGTATGACGTTCCATTCGCCTTCTACCCATGAGTCACTTTTCTATCTAGTATCTTAATCACTGTTTGCTTATTCAGCAAATCAATGGTTTAAATCGCAAACTCATTTCACTCAAGGTTGGTGATGTATTGTCAAGGTAAGAAATGGGTATTATTTCTTACCTCGTCAACGTCTATGGGCGGTGGTGACCACTTACCATCAGGTGGGTAAAAAAAAAGGCGAACTGGTAAATAGCCAACCTGGTAAATGGCAAACCTGATTGAAAGTGGACATTGTCGCCCATAAGCATTCGCGGTGTAAGAAGTTTAATACTTCTTCCATGACTTACAATGCTAATGCGCTACTTATCTCGGGAACTAAAATGTTATATCCCTTGTGCCCGTAGCTACACTGGCTCACTTACCCTTCGAACCGGAAGACAACAATAGTTATCATAGCTATTTCGTTGTAGAATATATGATGGGTGGTCTCCCAGACGGGCTTGTACAAAGCGATAGCACCAGGTACAGCTGTTGTAGAAACATTCGCTACGACTTGGCACTGAAACTGCAATGATTGAGAAAATTGATATATCTTTTAACATTTCATCATGTTGTCCTCTTGTGCAATAAAAACACACTGCAAAAGCCGCTTAAATAAAATAGATTATTTCACAGCGATGATGAACGCAATACAACATGCAAGTCATTGTATTCAATCCATAAGTCTTATCTTCGATCACTAATAACAACAAGACACTATATCTCAATCATTTTAAGCCTTAGTGTGTTTGTAGTAACAAAAGCACATTAATGCAAATTCAATCTTAAAAGCATAACTTGAAGTTCTTATAAGTGATCGGAATCGTATAATAAGCGACATTACATAGTATTTTTATGTAATCAATTCGGTAACGCTTTTGGCTGATTTAATATTGTGCAAAACATGACCTTCATGTATCACGTGTATGCTAATAATAAAATAGTCGTCATATTCGTATACGCAATAAGAATAATTTATTTTATACATTTAATATATAAATGAATACAAATAAAAAATGGACTTATACAATAATTGTGCTAAAACTATGATGAATTTAGTTCGTTGATATAAAATTATAATAAATTAAAATTATTATTTTGATAATTCATAGTAATCGCAAATGTTTTTATTATTTATTATTTCAAATTTTTTATATAAAAACATGTGCAAGAAATCACTCACCGGTGAAATGTTGACAACCGACTTATGTGTATTGTTATTAAGCTCAAATTCGCATTTCACTTTCTGACATTTCAGGACCGATTTCTACGGTGAGTTTCGAGTTCGTTCTTACCGAATAATATACTGGATTCGCATCAAAAATGTTTTTATTTGAAATTCAATTCACGCAAAAGTGTTCTTAACGACTCTTGAAATTTGAAAGGATTGTCTTCTTAAAAATTAATAACAACGCATATCGGTCTTACTTACAAACGCTGCTTAGCGACTGTTTAGTTAAACAGTAATTTATCTCTTTCTATCATTATTGATTGACATTCGAAAGAAGAAGACAGTAATGTTTAACTAATTAACCGCTAAACAACGTTTATAAGTAATTCCGATTTAACAATTCAGACACAGAAATACACACAAATGAAATAACTAATCTTAATAACGTCAAATACATTTGTATATATGACGTTAACCAATTTTCAAGCTTATTTTTCTTAAGGTAAGATAGGAAGTATAAATATTCTACCTGACCAATTGCAGAGTAAATTATATACGATGCTATTTACCTACACGTATTTACCCACTTTCGTATATTAAGTAACTATGTCGATATTTTAATGTTCATGACAAAGTATAGAATCTATAACATGAAAAAACTAGCAATGTAAATACACGGACTGGGGACATAACATCTTAGTTCCCAAGGTTGGTGGCGTAATGGCGATGTAAGGGATAGTTAATACTTCTTACAGTGCCAATGTCTATGGGCATTGGAGACTACTTACCATCAGGTGGCCCAATTCTAAGCTTACTATTTAAAAAAAAACACGTGTCACACTCATTGTTGCAAGTTACGTCACCATGTCAAAGAAAATATATAAATCAACGTTACACATGGTATTGTCATATTGCGTTAGCTATATTAATCGTAGACTAAATATAAACATAAATTTAGGATAACTACGCATCAGATGAGTAAAGTGCAAGCGACAATAGCTTAATAGCCTAGTGAAACTAAGGTCGCAGGTCAGTTATTAGCTTGGACTATAGTCCCCTTTTAACGTAAGCTTTAAGGAAAATAGGCAAATAAGTAATGTAAGTGATTACTTTATAAAAATTTGATCAACTCTATCCTTAACATTTTGATGAATTGTTATTTATCTAGATGTTTCTATAAGCTTGACATTATCTATGAGTTGTTGTTAGTTAAAATTTGCATGCAATTTTATATGTATTTTATATATCATTTGTATTTTTTTTTGTAATTATTGTAATTAAATGCAATATAGTTATTATCTTTCATATGCTAGATACATTGGTCTGACGCAATAACGTGTATTATTTAAAAATAATAGAAAAAGTCAAAAAATATTGTGATCCGATTTGAGGGTCGAGTGAACTAGTGTAACTACAGGGACAAGGGACGTAACATCTTAGTTCCGAAAGTTGGTGGCGCATTGACGATAAAAATAATGATTAATATTTCTTACAGTACCAGAGTCTAGGGAGATGGCTCATTTGTCAGTCTATCTATCAATTTTAAATAAAAAAATAGTGTTATAAATACAAAGATATTTACATAGAAAGAAGTTACATGTAACTAATTTAAACTGTATCATTGCGTCACATAACAACATATGTGTTACACCTAACATCTCTTTCCAATATCCTCTAATTCCACCACGCTGCTCCAGTGTCTGTATTGATGCACATGTGACGGAATTACAATCTGGTACTTGCTTGGATTTGAACCCGTGATCTTCGTTTCATATTCACATGTTATAATAAAGATAATATTTATTTATTGATAGTTAAAACATTCCCAATCTTTATTTGCCAATTCTTTATAACAAGTTGACAAGGTTGGCGTTGTGGTTAAATACAGCTCTAACGGTCTTAATAAATCTGCACTCATGACAAACATTGGTATTTGCCATGTGTGTTGTGGTTTTTTGCTGTGTAAAAAAATTTCGTTAATAATTTTTGGAGTTTTTATATTTTTATTAACATTATATAATAGTATAATTTAAAGAGTATCTTATCGCAGCTAAAAATTAAAGCTCTACTCAATATGACTGAGTCACGATTGCGTAAGGAGTCAACGACCCCGCGACCTTCCCGTCACCACGTGCGCGTGCGCATATTTTCGGCGACGACGCACTGATAACGACTATAATACAGCTTATTTAGTTTCACAAAGTTCAATAAACACCTGTTTTTTTTTGTTGTCGTTAGATTCAATCTCTGAAAAATAGATTGCAATTAACATTTTTTATCTTAAGTAAGTGTTTGTATTCAAATGAATCGTATATATTATATGAGGTAATTATCGTTTTAAAAACTAATACTGTCGATAAAATTTTAACTGAAAATTATTTAGTATAGAAAAATAAAGTCTTATTATATATCTTCTTTTATTTATTAAAATAAAATATACATTTTATTTTTACGCACATAATATATAACGTACGATGTAAGTTTCGATTGAGGCATATATGTTGCCTCGTCAGTCTAGTGGCTAGCTTATAATGCCTCAGAATCGGATGTCCTGGCTTCAAACCTTGGGTCAGATCAAATAACGGAACTATTGGATTTTTCTTCCTGTGAGAAATCAGTCACGAGGACAAAATATTATATTTTCATATATGTTATACTAAGAATTTAACAAATACTATAGAAAGGTATTCTTGTAATCAAAGTAATAAAGGATTGCAAGCTGCTCATATTTAGCGATAGAACTGTATGGTTGACTTTGCGTTTGCGTGGTCTTTTTAAATTACGTGATTCATTTGCGTAGGATTTTCTGTTATGTGGTATATAACCTTATAGACATTAACATTTTACTTAGTGGGTAGGTCCTTCTGCTAGCCCGACTAGGTACCACCCACTCATTATTTTCTCCCGCCAAACAGCAGTACTTAGTATTGTTTTATTCAGATTTGATGAGTGAGCTAGTGTAAAGGCGAAAGGGACATAACGTCTTTGTACCCAAGTATGAACCATCATACTTGGAATGGACCATCATTGGAGATGTAAAGAATTGTTAATATTTCTTGCATCGTCAAAATCTATTGGCGTTAGTTAATACTTAATTAAAAAAAATACTAATATAATAAAAAAGTACAATTTATTATAGAACGAATGAACAATGCTATGGCATAATTATCGCAGACAGTAACAGCCTATAAGCTTTCTACACCTGGACAAAGTCCTTCTATAAAAGAGAAGGTTTAGAGGTTATTTGTCGATAAATCTTTAGTGCGAAATATATAATCTGCATGTGTTTGCTTAGCACCGATCACTAGATTCATCATAAGCACAAATAAAACACGTGAAGTCATTGTGCTTGACCGAATTTGAACCCGCTATCTTCGTTTACGGTCCACGTGTTAGTACGTAAGATACTAGCAATTCAGACGTCTTGTAATAAATGATTTGAACACATTAACAATTTTATCGTGTTCCTTTTTTAAGTGTAAATTTTCCAAATAAATACTCGATGCATCGAAATACTTCAATTACATACGAAAACGATATTTGAAAGACATTTAGAATTAATTTTTAACTACTTTAATTAGTTATTTCAATATGATATGTTATTTCGGTATGATTTTCAAACTTTGTTATTACAGAACCAATTAAATCTATTTACTTAAATTAATTTGTATTTTCATAAAAAATAGAGTAATAAAACTTTAGCGGAAAATTTAAGGTAGGAGTTAAAATTTATTAGGGTGTGTCATGGAAAAACCCGTTCATACATCCTTAAGGAAAATATTTTTTTAGTCATGTATACATTAGTACTGTGGTCTGGTTTTACGCGGTGATTAAAAAAAAAAACAAACTCCATTCTTTGGCTTCAAGTTCAAGTCTAATTTAATTATTTTAATGTTCAATTGCAGCATGAAAAAATACTATTTTACAATTTTATATATAAAGTAACAAAATGTGAGTAATTTATGTTTTTTTTATTTGTACTAAGTTTTTTGACAGTTCTCGGTAAAATGGATGAGCTAGTCATGATGCTGATGATGAAAATTACTAGAATTGCATGTTTCTATAATATGAAGAGTAATAACTTGCTGGTAATCTGAGGTTATTAATCATAGTCAATCGTGTTGCAACATAATTTCACAGGACTAAATTATTAATTATATCTGTCCTTTTAATCTGGACGTATTAAAAAGAGATAGCAACATATTAAATTATTTGAAATTCGTTTACTGTGTAAATTGTGTGTAGCAGAATCGAAACCAATACCCACGTTTACAGGGGGCTGGGGGTGTTATTCTGTGTCTCTGTCATGGTGGTCAGCTGTTGAGTAATAGATAATAATAATAATGTCTTTCAAAAAGCTTTCGGCCACGGCGACCAATCTCAAAAAGGTGTGCGCAAACAAAAGTGCATTTTCTTTTCCCTAGCTCTCATAATCAGATGGGACGGCAATCCGACACGACCGGAAAGGGTTCAGGCGCAGGACCAACGGCTTTACGTGCTTTCCGAGGTACGGGAGCGTACACACTTCCAACTTCTAAACTCCAAAAACTTTTTATTGGTCCGACCTGGGAATTGAACCCAAGAAGTACTCATTTTTGCATTTATAATATTAAAATACATAGTTAGGAAATTTAATTATTATGTTACTGACCTAGGTTTCATTACTTAGTATTTTTACTAAATAGTGACCATTGATTGCTTCATAAAATATTTGACGTCACAAGAAATACAACCTACAAAACTATGAGATAAACATTATTCATTGCGGTTTTTGTTGCAAATATTGAGTCATTACATTGATTTTTGGAAATTAACACGTATGTAAAGTTGTGCGTGCTTGTGGTTGTTCGAAGACAATGTAACACGGTCAAGCTTAGGTAATAATTTAACATGGAAAGTTTCCTTAATCTTACTTTGTAATGAGTCAACTGTATAGGTAATATTTTTTTATTGTTTACGATATATAGCTTAGTGGTAATAATTACTTTCTTAGAACTTTGAAATATTTTATTTTATAAAAATGTTTCCTGTGATAGAGAAATAATTAAAATGAGCCTGTAATTTTCCAATTGGACTAAGTCCTCGTCACCTCTCGAGGATCAGGTTTGGAGCGTATTCTACCACGCTGGTCCAATGCAGATACATGCGTGGTAAATTTTCCAGACCAGTGGAACCCTGAATCCCACGAATACAACTAAAACCCCCTCAAAGATCACATCGAGTCAATAAAGTCATCGGGTCATAAAACCATATGACGTAAATTTTTTGAAATCCTGAAACGTAGTTTGTGCTGCTGCTATGTGAAGATGAAAACACGAGAGAAAAAAAGTATAATTATAATTAATGCAAAAATCTATTGCTTACTGATTATTCCTTCTATCAATAAGGGGCTGACGCGATTTTTAGGGATAATATTGAAATTTTGGAGTGTGATATAGACAAGTTTTTCTATCAAAGAAGCGGTCTTTTTGAAAAGTGGATGAATTGTTTATTTATTTATCGAAATATTTTTCTGTTCATAATAGGTTTGCATACTTCGATTTTATATAATTGTACACATCAAATTCTATATTTTTTCATATTTTATAATGTATATAATATTAAAAAATTTAACAGATAAATAACAAAATATGGACGGAATTAAATATGGAAATATTACCGTATTTATAATAATGATATCATAAGACATGGATGTTTGAGCAGTTGATACAAAAACATCAATGATACAGACAGACAATGGAGCATTACGTAAACTAATGTTTTATTTTCAATCGAGTTCATTAACCGAGACAATTTTGCAGGCCTCTGGGTGAACGACCTTATACAACATGTTATCGCTAAAACATTATATTCCATTATCATATTTAAGCCGATATGTTTAACGACTATTTTCGTTTGAATCATTTACACTTTTGATGATCGGGGGCACAATTTTCTAAGCAATGATGCGTTAAATCATTTTGGTATGAATTGATTTGCCTTTGACCCAATGTATCGAGGACATTTGTTTTGTTTTGAAGAAGCATAGCTACTATTCCCACTTTTGGGCAAAGGCCTATTGTTCAAGTGAAAGATAATCCACTGATAGGTATCTATATCAGAAATTTATCCCAACATAATATGCACAATTCAGCAGGATGTCCATCATCTTTGAACACGAGATGAATTGTAAAAAGCAAATTAGTATATAAATTAATAACTCCAAGGCTAATAAAATGTATCTGCTGTCTCGGGGTATAATATTTAATCAGTAAGTTCAAAGATAAGAATTTGGCAATGGTCAGTTAAGGCGTGGATTTCCGACCCATCGGATTATGATTCAATTTGTGTTTGCGACATATATGTCTACTGTAAAATCTTCTACATAGGTAGTCTCCGATATCGATAAGTAATTATTTGATTAATAATTACACTGAGTTACTAACTAATTAATTAATATTTTAAATACATATATAATAAAATAATTTAGTCATTTGTGTGACTTCACCAATGAAGGTGACTTTAAATTTAAGCGCGATGATGATTAGTTCCTAGTTGATTGGTCAATAAAATTTAATCCTTTAATAAATATTTTGTAACAGAATTAAATAAACCTCGTTGTAACAAATTTTCAAGTTATTTTCGAAGTACCTATATTTATTGCTTAATATTATATTGAATAACATATGTCATTATGTTTTTGTTCAGGAAAAGTTATTTATTGGAAGGTAACTAATGTTGTTTATTATAAATTACTCCACTGTGGTAAGATTAAGGTAAATTATTATATGACTAACTTATGTTTACAGAAAACATTCCTCTTCATGTTTCGAGAAATATCCAGGCAAGGTGGGAATATTTCTTAGTTGACGGTACCCACTCACTTATTCTAACCTCAAACAGCACTATTTAGTATTGTGTTCCATTTGGAAGGGTGAATTAGCAAGTGTAATTACAGGCACATCTCAGACACCAAGGCTGGAGATGGATTGGTCATATTGTATAGTGCCAATGTCTCTTATCAGTGGTAAGCACTTACCATCATGTGGCCCAGTCGGAAGTCTTATACCTATACTATAAATAAAAATCAAGTATATGTTACAAGCATCTTCAATCAATATAGGATTCAATTGAATGAAAGTTACCATTAGTTTGAAATGTAGATTCTATTAAGACCGACCAACAAAATAGTCTTGATAGTTGTTCTTTTTCTCAAAAAAAAAAAACACGTAATATCATAGGTTACAATTTTCATTATTTATCATCTGTATCATCATCATCATTCATCATCGTATTTTTGTTAAGTAGCTATTTAGTTAAGTAGACGTTTAGTGTTTTCAATAAAAATATTTTGGAAAGTTTTTTTCTCAATTCTTCAATAATGATCATGGTCTGATTTACATTATTGAGCGAACACGTTGAATATTTGCATTGTGTAAAGCAAGACTATATACATAGATATCGAAAAATTATTTGTTAATTCTGATTGTGTTATTGATAACAATTGTGATAAAAGAATCTTGCGACTCACACCGAGTTGCAAAATTTGCATTGACATATCCAAAAAATAATTACCAAACTTTTATCAAATCATTTCAATTATACTTGACGCAACAATATGGTGACTATGAGAAAGATCAACGTGACTTGTGAGGGTTTTTTCACTTATTCGATAGCAATGACGTTATTTTTAATTTATTAAGACAATAATCGGAAATCCATACAAATCGCCATTAATGTCAACGGTATCGAATAAGTAAATAAACTCGAGCTAGGCACACAAGCGTAACAACAAAACTTTAATCTTAATATCTATGGAAATAAAGAAAACATTGTCCATTTAAAAATCACCGTATTTCTTCGTTTTTATACAGCGGGAATGACATTTCAATTTCCGTATATAAACCAATTTTTAAGATTAGAACTTAAAATATTTCTTTTATATCATCTATATCTTGGCTATAACCTCGTTAAGCTTGTTTTAAAGAAACTATAATACGTCCTAAAGTGTATTTAGATAGATTTATTTAATTAGAGTAAATAACATTAATAAGCCTGTTTGTAGGTATAAAAATATATTTGCAGGAATTTGAGATACTATAAGACAAGATTATTCATTCTTAATAAATGAAAACATCAATTTTTCTCGTCGAATTATTGTGCAACAGTTAATACCGCCGAAAATTCGCGGGTTGTCGACCTCCGTAATAACTCGCACACATGGAAGATCTCGACACGTCTACACTGTCTTTACACGTTAACGTACTGTGTCTGTGTGACATTGAGGGCAGGATAGGGTGGCGTTGTACGTAGATGCTATTTGCGAAACTAATTATAGCATCTGGCGTTACGTGGGTTTATACTGGGGCAAAGTTTTTATTTTTAATGAGGTCATCGAATATTAAGTGAGATCATGAGTTCTAATATTGAGTTATCTTAGGAATTTATACCTGGATCTCAGGTAGGTATATCATACAAGGTATAAAGCCGATGTATTTTGACTTTATTGTTTTGTTGTAATTAATGAATAACTAATATGTTTTCAAATACAAATATTTAATGCGATTTTAAATAAGCATAAATTAATAAATTTAAACTGAAATTAATACAATATATAAATTGGTTACAATTAAATATAAATTTTTAGAAAATTTTCAGAGCCCTTCAAATGTTTTCAACGTGGTGTTGAAATTACAAATATTAATGTACTTGTAATGATATAAGTTTAAACCTAGACTTTATTCACTTGGAATGTAACTTTATAAATATCTTTAGTCGTTTGGAACAAAAACTGCTTTTCTTCTTCAGTACTCAATCTCTACTCCAAACCACATTGAAATTGACTTGTGTTGAAAATGTATTTTCATAGCACTAACTATTTTTTTCTAATCTTATCTTTTTTATTGATAGCTCGTCAAGAGAAATCAAACAAAAATAATAATAGAATATCGATTAACAAACTAAAAGTTAATGAAAGTTCATTAATTTTTGTCTAAACCAATATATATAAAGATTCTGCGATTTACCTATGAAAATCTTAAGGATATTTTCACAGTGAAATATATGTGTGGATTTGATTTTTTAACGAATACATGACTTATGGTAAGTCACCTCTGCCAGACATTAGCTTTAGTGGTAGGAATTGCCTTTCTCTTACCACTTAACTCAATATAAATACTATTTTAGTTGGAAATATGGTAAGTAAATTATATACTTACAATAAAATGTATTATATTTTTGTAACCACGTAATGTGTTGCATCATATCATAATTTAAAATAATCGTGACATCATAATTGATAAATATATTTGTTTTTCAATCAGTACTTAATGTATTGATAACACATTTATCGCGAAACCATTATCTAATTGTCTTTTATTGATATTGTAATTATATAAATAAAAACATAGATTGGTGCACTGTTAAAAAAAAGAAATTGAAATATTATTAATACCATTTTTTAAAATTATTATAGAATCTTATTTAAAAATAAAACATTTTTAGTCAAAACAAATTTTAGAACGCAATTCTGAACCTATAGATGTGGGTGCGAAAGAAACGTTAATACATTGCCCTCTGCATAACCAAATAATTAGACCCCTGGCACACCCTATCATTTCCCTCCATAGTTCGTGTTTACTGGTTGTGCGGGGTGAGCGGGAGGTCACTTATTGGTCGATAGAAAATTTTCCTTAGAGAAAAATGTCCGAAAATATACGGAGTCATTGACCCCGCGGCAAGGTCGTGACGCAAGGTCCTCGGCCGAGCGGTTGTCGAACCATGAGCCAAAACACTGTCATATACAATCATAATGTGTTGTGTAAATCACTTATTTGTATATTATATCGTTTAGGAAGTATGTGTGAGGTGAGTGTATATTGCGCATGTTTTAAAATTCATTAAATTCTAAACTGTTTCGACTTATACAATGAGACAATGGACCCTTTTTTTAATTTTAAGATCAGAATTTGAAATATGATGATATGTAAATATGAAACCACATAATTAATTATGCCTATTAGAAACTACAATGTAAATTGTTTAATAAATTAAAGGGGTTATTGTAATTTATTCCTCTAAAAACGCGTTCGGTCAATGATCCCATTTTTGATTAAGGTTTATTTGATTCAATTTAAAAAAACGCGTTCGATATCTCGACTTCATAACCGCTGCGTTCACTTTTTGATTCAATTTTACGTTAAGAAAAATTACCCCTATGGAATTTTGATTTTATTTTTCAATTCTAAGTAAATAAAAACAGACTTACATAACATCTTAGTTCCCGAGGTTGGTGGCTCATTGGTGATGTAAGTATGTAATGTAAGTATGGTTAACATTTCTTACAATGCCAATGTCAAAAAAAAAAATATATACACCAAAATTATTCTGATTCCGATACGACTAATGTTATGTACCAAAATTATGTAAAACTAACTTGTGTAACTATTTAGTTTATTTCTAAGGTAAATAGAATCCATATCACTTGGTGCAAGCCCACAATGTAGGTACCATACACTCAGCACATATTCTACCGCCAAACAGCAGTATTTAGTATTGGTGTGTTCCGTGTTTGAAGGGTGATTGAACCAGTGTAACCACAGCAATATAACTACGTACACAAGGAAACGTGCAATGGCGTTGGTAATGGTTAATATTTTTAATAGCATGAATATCTATGGACGGCGGTGACCACTTACCATATGCATGCTTAAATTAAAAATATTTGAATTTTCGGTTTCGTATTTTATACCAAAAAAAGCGTCTTTAATAATATAATTTACAAAAGTTTCTCAACTCACTCGTATCTATAAAATTTTCGTGAAACGAATCGAATTTAAGATTTTAAATTTTAATCACGATTACCATTAAGCAATCGTATTTAACGAATTTACTGCTATATATATAGATGGCGCTATATATAGATATACGCTATAAAGATCGTTCTAAATTTGAATATTTAAATGTCACTTAAATTAATGTATTTAGTAGCAGGTTAAGATAGCTAATGGTACAATTATTGATTATTAGTTAAATTTTTATAGAAATTTCACAAATGGTGAAATATAATTGTGTAAAGTACAGTTAAGTAACGACTGATGCCTATATGTTCGCTGTTGGCCAAAAACATCTTTAGGAGAAGGTTAGATCTTATTTCATACTAGATTTCGTCCGCAACTTCACCCGCGTGTTAGGGGACGGTGCTTTAGGTATAAACAAGTAGTTTAAGCTTACTTCATACCAATTCAAATTCGGCTCAGTGGTTTAGACGGGAAAGCATGAATTGTGATATGGAGGATGGAAAATGTGATAGTTTTTTTATTATATATATAAAGATTAAATCATATTAATATTAGGGATGAGATGAGTTTTGAAAAAAAAATCGCTGGTTCGATTCCGCCGATATCCGCCAATCCAGGATACTCTAATCTTCAAATTCATTCAACAAAAGATGGCTATATTCCAAAACTTTAACCTCGTTTTTCATTTAATATAATGCAACTCTTAAGGAAACAAGCATTGTTTATACTATATTAAACTTTTAACCTACATTTAAAAACAATGATTTTCCAATTTTACAACTGAATTAAGCAATCGAATATTATTACTTACAAGTAATGTTGTTAACCTCAAACAAGGTTGAATGAATCATTAAACTACACTTTATTTGTTATGTTCGATTAAATCATTTTCGACCTTAAGCATCCGGAAAAGTTTGCCGAGTTCAATGACCGCGGTTTCCTTTAACTTTGACATTTTGGGGGTTGGTCACCCTTTGCGGTCAAACCCTTAGACGATCATGTTACAGCGTAATAAAAGTAGCACTATTGAGCCTTTTTATATATTATATATGTTCTTATATATTATATATGTTCTTATATATTATATATGTTCTTATATATTATATATGTTCTTATATATTATATTGTTTATTTTTATATTATGTATTGGTTGTTGCCATTTTGTTTGGTATTATTGAGTCTGATATTATTTTGTATTAATTTTTTTTTTTTTTATAGAATAGGAACTCGGACGAGCATATGGGCCACCTGATGGTAAGTGGTCACCAACGCTCTTAGACATTGGCATTGTAAGAAATGTCAACCATCGCTTACATATCCAATGCGCCACCAACCTTGGGAACTAAGATTTTATGTCCCTTGTGCCTGTAATTACACTGGCTCACTCACCCTTCAAACCGGAACACAACAATATCAAGTATTGCTGTTTTGCGGTAGAATATCTGATGAGTGGGTGGTACCTACCCAGACCACCAGTAATATTAATAAAATATATAATATTAATAATTACAGTAATATTAATAAAATATATAATTATAATTACAGTAATATTAATAAAATATATAATTATATTAATAAAACTAGTTAGCTTATAATTTTGCAGGCTCCATTCCCGCGTCGATTAATAAACGTCGTTGGGTTTTTATATCAAGAAATTTTCAGTTTGTGCTAGGAAGATGGCAATATTTTCACTTGTCTCGAAAAGCCCGTAAAATCCCATCGGACCTGACTGTGAGAGCAAAGGAATAGAAAGGTTTTTTCGGTAAACTTGGTCAGACATGCGTCACTTTATTATAAATGCGAATAATTGTGTGTTTAATCATAGATTATAATAAATACATTATAATTTCTATAATTATATTTTCACTAACATATAGTAACAGCCTGTGAATATCCCACTGCTGGGCTAAAGGCCTCCTCTCCTTTTTTTTGAGGAAAAGGTTTGGAGCTTATTCCACCACGCTGCTCCAATGCGGGTTGGTAGAATTCACATGTGGCAGAACTTCAGTGAAATTAGACACATGCAGGTTTCCTCACGATGTTTTCCTTCACCGTAAAGCACGAGATGAATTATAATCACAAATTAAGCACATGAAAATTCAGTGGTGCTTGCCCGGGTTTGAACCCACGATCATCGGTTAAGATTCACGCGTTCTTACCACAGGGCCATCTCGGCTTTTAACTTTTAACAGCTCGGCTTTGTTGGTCAAAGTGAGATGATTTCACTTTGACCAACATATAGTAAATTGAACAAATTTCCAACTCGATAGGTCCAGTTGTACTCTTATACAAGTAGATCTATCGAGTTTCACTGGAGTTGTGTTTTTTTAATATTCTATTTTATTTATTTTTATTTATTTATTAAAGGTTTGCTAGCGGATGTTACATAGATGTTATCTTAATAATTCTATTCTATTTTAAGAAATGAGTAAATTAAGACATCTGGTCATGTATATTTATATTTGTATATCTCAATATTATGTCAAGTAATAGACGCTTCCAAATTTAGATATTATTTTTCTTATTTTTTTTTTGACGGTACATTTATATTTACCAATCAATCCTAAGCTGAACAGAAAATATATGATGCACATAATAAAAAATATGTATACAATGATTATATATTTGGTTAGAATATATATTTGATCACAACGAATATTTTTGTTATTAACGACAAAATACGAACGTTTTTGTTCGCCCAACGTAAATATTGTTTTTAAATTGAGATATAAATATAATACATTAAGAAACAAAAATGTTTGAAGCAAAACTCATTACCAGAAATACAACACGGAAGTTGATGAACGCTAGTCAAAATAGGTCGCAGTGGATTATAATTTAATCCCTAAGATATAAGATAAGGTCTTTGCACCACTGTGACCTGTTTGTGTGTTTATAACTACAATGACCGGAGAACTACGGAAGTATTCATTTAGGCTTAATAGTTTTGATCTTGACGTCATTACAGTCTATTTGATACTGAAGGGAAATACGTGATTCATATTTAACTGATTTGTTTGTGGATGGTGCATTGATAATTGTAATGTTGAGCTATGTTTTTTTTTAATGCTAATCGATATGAGCAAAGGTGCAAATTTTTAGGTCCTTAAGCTTAATATCAACAGAATTAAAAAATATATACTTTACTCAAGTAGGCATTTATAAGTAATTTTGAAACGTCATTTAATAAGATTTCATGTAAAGTTACATGAAATCATACAATACTTATAAGGGGATTTACATCTTGTGAGACGAGAAAAACGGACAAGGAACTCAGTAGTTAAGCTTTTTCATCAATCATTTATACATGTAATATTTATATACAATTATATTTATGAATCTTGTGTAATAATCAACCAATACTCACTAATATATTATCTTTTACAGAATAATATATATTATTTGTTAATATTTTTATATGTATGAGCCCAGCCCTACTTCCTACATTTATAATACTAACATTAAAAAATATTCTGGCTTGGCAGGCTTTCTGGGTTGATATAAAACATATAAGCAATATTGAACTACTCGAACTTTCGCGTATTAAAAATAAATAAATACTTGATATAAACATGAAATGCTATTAAAATTTTAATCAAATTTTATATATTATCGAACTCGATGGAGTCAAATTTTGATTTTAACAAAATTAATATATTTTGCAAGTCACATCCTACTATACCTAACCTAATATATATATATATAAATAAATATATATATATATATATATATATATATATATATTTATTTATAATACGGCTATATAATAGTATTATAATACGGCTGTTACGGTACGTACCTGGAGCTATGCAGGATCAATAATACTAACAAACATACATAGTCTGCTGAAATCATAACTCCCTTTTATATCGCTGCCGGGCTAAAAGAGGTGAACAGATAAAAAAAACATTTAAAAAAAATTGTTAAGCTCCTATGTAGGCAGTAAATCTATATGAGAAAAAGAAGATATAAATCACTACAACGTCGTCTATAAAATAACAATAAATCAAGTTTAAGCTGGTAATCGAATTTACGTTCGTCTAATAGTAGGTATTATGTTCTAAAGCATCTCAGCGATCACTGACCGAGTTTTGAAGCGCTTAAGGCGCCTTTAAAATTATTTAATTAAGTGGGCTGCTTGTTTTTATAGCGAAAAGTTTAATAGACATAAATATTAGTGGCAAAAAGGAATGTTTAATTGTTCCACTGCTGGGCTCTTTAAGGGCTTGGCTTTTAGCTTAGGTAAGCTCCTAAGGCTAAGGTTAAGGCTGAGGTTGGTTTCAGGTGAGTTCGTTCCGTATTTCCCGATAGGTTAATTGTATATGTACCACCAATTATTACAATATAATTGTTAATTGTATTGTAATAATTGTTGGTGTCTTCAAATCCAGAGTAAACAGGTTTCTTATAGGCAAGCGTGCTACATCTAGACCGTGTCGATGCTTAACATCAGGCAAGTCAACGGTCAAACGCTGGCCTATTAATTGTAAAAAAAAAGATATAATTGCTCGAATAGACAATCTTAATATTATTAACTTATGCTTTTAATTCTAGTTAAGATGCATTAAACTTATAATACCATTTCTGCTCTGTGGTGGTGGTAAACGTGAAGATTCTACTGTCGCATGATCTAAGATATCCATGAGTTTTCATAGTTAATGACGAATTGAAGGTTAGGTTAGGTTAGGTTGGTTAATAATTCCTGTGGCGTTAATGTTTGTAGCGTTGGTTACTATTTAATGTTAAATAATAATAATAATAATAATTCCAAAAAAAAAAATGAACGATAGAACAATACTAGGGCATAATTACCACACATAGTCTAATGAAAAAAGTAACAGTTTATATCCCACAGCTGGACAAAGTCTCCGAAGATCAATTTTGCCAGCCACCTACGTATGTTATCAAATTAAATTGGTTGGAAAAGTTACAGATAAAATTCAATATTTAATACAAAATACAGTTTATATATACTGTATAGAAAAAAATAGTTTCAGTATCGCCTTAACTCGTTAGCAACAATTTCGCACGAACATTGACCTTTAAAAAATATGTTACCACCGGGGATTGAACCCGGAACGTCGGTTCTATCTAGGTCTGTTTACACTATCAAAAACACACGTAGGTATAAAAACAACTGTACAATTTAACAATCATTAATTATTTGTAATGTTAATTGCTAAATGTATATAATTGTTATACTATCACACATTTAAAATATATATTATTAAATATATTATAATCAGAACTGAAATAGCCCAGTAGATATAACAAGTTGTTCATAGTCAAAAGGTCGTGGGTCCGAATACAGGCAAGCAACGGAACTTGTAAAAAACATTGTAAGGAAACCTGCATAGTAAGTATGAAATTCCACTACATCGTCTACCAACACTTCAAACCTTCTCCTTTAAAGGAGAGTTATTAATAAAATCTCACTGCTAGACCATTTACGTTTACTTTATTTTATTTTATTTTAATCCAAGCGTAACGTCTATATTATTTAGACTTCCATGCCAGTTTTTGTGTTAGTATATTACTTATTATCATGAGGTAATAATTTAGTTAATGCTCTTTATAAATATAGAAATGTGACTTTTATCCGTGTATATTTTTATTTAGAACAAAACAAATAAAAAATACGTAATAAATTAATACATTATACCATATTTAAGAAAACAATTATCATACGTCATCTTTGATAATACATTCATAATGAATTCCAGACAGCTATCTCTGACGGTCCTTATCATGTTGTATTTTATCTTTATGGTTACGCGCGTCGCATTGGTATTTCCTAAATCAAACAAGGAAAATTGGATGAAAAATATTATCTAAGTTCAGTAATTTGACACTCACACTAGTATTAGTATAGGGGATTATAATAATTGCGATCCTTAAGGCTATCAGGCAATTTGATAGTGGCCTTTTTCCTCCTGAATGTATTAAAACTTAACTTTTGGGCGTTGGTGACCACTTACCATCAGGTGGCCCATATGCTCGTCCGCCTTCCTATTCTATAAAAAAAAACTGGAGCACAAAATTAATTATTATTAGAACAATGTGCGTATCAAGGGGTATCTGTATGTATTAAGTATTTTTTCAAACATAAGAAATTGACGACCCTTTAAACTGCCGGGAGCAGATTTGATTGCTGAGAGATGATTGAAAGATGCATTTTTCAGAGTGAATTGAATTAAGATAAATATGTATTGTCATCAAATAAAACAAATAAATATGGGTTTTTCAGTCGGAAGTGGATTAATAAAACTGAATATAAAGATAAATGGACCAAATAAATGTTATTGTTTTGATTATTTTTTTTATAAAATGATAGGTGGACGGACAAACGGGGCACCAGATTGTAAGTGGTCAAAACTGCCTATAGACATACGCCAATGCCTTGTGAACTAAGATGTTATGTCCCTTGTGCCTGTAATTTAACTGGCTCACCCTTCAACACAAAAATACTAAGTATTGCAGTTTGGTGTTAGAAACCTGATTAGTGTGTGCTACCTGTCCAGATCGGCTCGCACAAAGCGATCACACTAAACATTGGTAGATAAGCTCCGTAATAAACATATCTATTGTATGTCACATATATGTACAAAAATAGAATAATTTATTGAATAATGACCAAAGATAACTTGCCGAATTTACAATACGGTTTTTCTACACGGATAATAATTAATTATATTGAAAATTTTATGTGGTGACAGGAAGGTTCATTTTTCGCCCAGAGGAGAGGAATTGTGATTCAAAAAGGAACAATCTGCTTCCCTCACACGAGGTGGATAGCGAATATTCACGAAAACGATAAAAGTATTCTATATTTGAAATTTTAATAATGGCCAGATATTTTCTAGAAATTTTAGAATTCGACATACACGTAAAAGGTTACACTCATCGGCTGGTAGTTAGCTAAAAATATACATGGATGGTACCCAATGTATGGCAATGACTTCTATTCAGTGCGATCTTAGTTAGAACATAATCTCATATAATTCATCACAATGACATCACTAGGTGAAGGAACTGGCCCACTAACGATGACCGCCGACCGCGCCTGATTTAGACTTGAGTCATTACCGGCAATTGATTTTCACATTGTTGAACTTTAACTGGGTCATGTGGAAACTGACGCCATTTTGTTTCTGGCGGTGAATTTTTCAGACATCTAATTGTGCTGTAAAAATCATTATCTCAATGAGTTTTATTTTATATTTAGAATCGATTTTATTTTATATTTAGACAAATTTAGTAATATTTAGAAATTGTTTTGAGGATATGACATATATATGACCTGTATATTACTTACAAGGCATTTTTTTTTAAATTTAATCAATAGATTTTTTTTTGTACATTATAAGTATACATAATGACAATACATAAATACGATGTAAGTAATGAAATCATTCATCATATAGACAAGGTCAATGGCCGGGAAAGCGCGCGGAAACGTGGAAAGCGGAACTGACGTCACGCGTTAGGTAACCATTCGTTTAAATGTGGAAGAACACTTTTTATTTTGTCATTACATGTATTATTGGCTTCAATTGCATTGTAGGAGTAGTTATCGCAAAGAGTTTTTTTTTACAAAATGAAAGTTAAGTATATTTTTTATCATATTAATTTAATCTGTTTAGGTTCTTAAATTCACAGCATTTATCAAAGTTACTGCCTGAGGTCTTATAATTGTGATAAGTCATGTTTAACTAAAAAATGTATAATAAAATTAATTGAAATAGCAAGATTAGACATCCGTTGTATATTCTAAAAAAGCAATTGAACAGATCCAAGAGCCAGCAACTTCAATTACCGTTTCAGCTCCTCTTGCAATTGTTAATCAACCATAATTTTGGCTAATATGTACCACTAAGTTAACGTAAAATAAAATAACCGAACACTTTTTTATATAAAACCTTTTTTTAGTTCTTATAAAACTTTATATGTATTTATGTATGTATATAAGTGTATCTGTATATATAAGAGTATGTATGTTGGTATATTACATATTTGTATTAAGTTTACAAGTATTCAATAAATTTTAAGTATAAGTTGTCCGCACACTACGACCGATTAATGATCCTGGCTAAAAAAAATCATAAATATTTCTCTTTACAGAGGTTGCCTGGAAGACATCACTACATATGTACTACTTGTTCTTTTATATGTTTGTAAATTGTGTGCAATAAAGAATAAATAAATAAATAAAATATAAATTTATTTACTTTGAATAATATAATCTTGGTTGGTAATTATTTATTAATCAGTTAAAATATTTATCTATACATTTAATCAATTGTTAATTTATTGTTTTCATAACACATCTCCGAATTACCGAAAATTTATCGTAATCTTTTTATAATTCAACTGAACTGGAATACAAATTGTTTCACTGATAACAGCTTACAATCCCGCATAGTAACAGAAGATAAACAGACAGAGGCCAATGACTCCAGTTAGCACAATTTCTAAACTGAAACACAGTGAAACACGCTGAAATAGTGTAACGACCTCGTCTTCTATCCATTAAAAGATTATTATGATACGGATATAGTTGGAAAACATTTATTTGGGTTGCAGGTGTGTGCAGATTTGTGTTGCGGCTGGTTAAGTGTAGGTAATAAATTTTGAAATATTTTTATATAATGAAAAATATATTTAAGTAAGCTCTTACAGAACACTTAAATCGTCATTATAGAATATTTTATTTAATGTAAAACTATCACCGGTCGAGAGTGTACATTCTACCGAAAATAAACTCATTAGTGAGTTAGTACTCATTATTCTCAAGTTTTTATCAAACATATTAATGTTATCACCATATTATATATATTGTTCATTTAAATTTACATTAATATAATCCTAGTTTTCGCCCGCATTTTAGGAAAAGGGGGGGGACGTTGGGGGAGGGGTTGTTATAACAATTATGCCGATGTCCTTCCTCGAGGTTCAAGGACAGACGGACCGAGTTACTTTCGCATTTATAATATTAGTATAGTATAATATTAGTGTAGTACAGAATAATATGCCTTATAAAAAAAGTAAATATCATAAATATTATCATAAATAATACATTGCGCCGTAATTAAGAAACAGTGTTTCTTACTATATATACTCTGTCTATATATAGACAGAGTATATATATATATAGACTGAGAGTGCGATTGTGCATTTATAACAGCAGCGTTTTAGTTAAAAACTGATTTCTCTCTTTCTATTATTATTGATTTGTCATTCGAAAGAAGGAGACACAGTATTGCTTAACATTAGTTAATCAATACTGTGTCTCCTTCTTGATTGATTACACTTTACTTACTCAATAGTCATTTTAGCACTTGTCATAGTGCTAAAATAGTTCACTTTTGTCGGTAGAATGACTTTTGTCGGTACCTTCTAAGTCGTTGGTCCGAGTATATACTGAATAACTCTTTATAAATTTGATCCAAACTCAGAATACAAGATTTTATTGCCATTTTTGCAATGATTACTATAGGTGAAGTTATAAAAAAATCGTTACGTTTATAAATATATTCTTACAATAATAATATGTTGACATTTAAATGTTCCACATATCTATTATTATTTTTTTGTTTTTTTTTTTTAATCAATGGATAAAATAGGACCTTATTATACAAACTATCTCTTGATGACTTGCAAAGTAAGACCGGCAGCGCCTATAGACATTGGTTGTGAGAAATATTAACCATTCCTTATATCGTTAATGCGCCACCAACTTTGTGGTAATGTTGCCGTTTGGCGGTAGAATATATCAGAAGAGATCAGTAGTGACCCAGAACGGCTTGCACAAAGTGCTACCACCAAGAAATTGTACATTTATTATATTTACTATCTTAACTTTATATAAAACTGTCCGGTACAATATTTCAAATACACTATTTAATTGTCCTGAGGTATATAATATTATTATATAATATTTATATATCTGTTCCTTCTGTCATTTATGACCACAGTTGATTCCAGAGATTTTTTTTTATACAAATTAATTTTATAGCAATTAAATATTGTAACAAATAAAAGCCACTGACAAAAAAAGTATACATTTAAATAAGAAAACCTCATTTTTATCACATTCCAATCAATAAATTCTACAGGGTGGGTAGAAAGTGAAATTCATTGAAAACGAACCGAAACGAAGCTACCAGCGTCAACAAAGCGGACAACGACGTCCGGCCTTGACGTCCGATTCTTGAGCCGGTGATTGTTTATTCTCTTCTCGTAACAAGAACAGGTAATGCCATGGAGACTTTTTTAAATCTAATTAAATACTTTAAAATGTTATGCGTGTATTTATGTAACTTAAGAAACATCCATAAACGGAATAATAGCAATTTTTTTAACTGTTGAACAAATTAAATTAAACTCTGCATTAGCTAATTTAGGCTATGTATAATTATTATTATTGTGCTTAACATGACGTATCAACACTCTGTTTAACTTTACCGTCTAACTCTGCGTCAAAGATTCATTTTATTCTCATAAAATAGCTCTATTGTTTCAAGAAAAAGATTATTTAATACAAAAAAGAATTTCACACTCCTCATTTTCCTTACAATCGTCAAATATTTATGACTCTTACAGAACACGTGGATCTAAATAGAAGATCGCTAGTTGACAAGCACTATAATAGACTACCATGTTTTTCACAAATCTTAATTTAAAACTCGGAGGTAAAAGAAAACATTACGAGGAAGTCTACCCTCTGAAAGGCTTGTAACCCTCTTCTTTAAGCTAAAATAAGACTTTAAATAACAGTAGTGCTATTACTATTGTTGTTGTTATCTCTTAGACCATCGCACAATTTATGTCATTTTGTAGTATAATTCAGCAGTTCATCTGTTCGCTATCTTGAAACACGATATTTATAGTCCACTAACGACTCCACACCATTCCTGCGTCCGCCCTTGAGCGCGAACGCGTTGCGGCAGGTCGGCGCGCGCGCAGCTATACAGTTATGGCTGAGAATCTCACTGCAACGCATGCATGCTATTTGCCATTTCAATTGAGAATGTTTTGCATAAACACAACTAACATATGTATGATTATGTTAAATCGTTGTTTTAATTTTATAGATCGTAAAACGTTGGACTGTTGACAATTTACAAACAAGAAAATCCTAAGGATCCTACGTTAAAAATATATATTACACTTTTTAAAAAGTAAAAAGTTTAGTAACTAATGATATTATCTATTATTATTTTTTATTTCAGCCAAAAAATCTATTGTATTAGCATAAAAACATCTAAAGTTAACATATTTTAAAGTAAATTTTATTTAACATAAGCTATTTAAATAATAATAACACATTTAGATAAACGTTCTTTCGCATTAAAAAATATACTTAATACGAAAACAATATAATTTTAATATTTTATTTTAGATTAAATAAAATAATAATAAAATTGCAATTATGCAACACTCAACAATGAATTGTGTTAAAAATAATGTAATGAATGTCATAAACATTAATTGTGAAATAAATGCTCTTATCATTACTGAACGATTCAAAGTACAAAAGCCCGCCAAAAATAAGCGTCAAAAAATTCAAGATGGCCGCCGGCGCCGCGTCGACCTCGGCGAGCCAGGAAGTGCATGTAATACCAATGAACTTTTCAATGTTACCCAGTTCTGATGTGGATCCTGGTTGGTGGAAATATGCACTTTGTGAATAAACATAATTGTTGGCCTTTTAAAGCAAGATGTTCAACTGTTTCTTTTGGTGTACACTGAATGCGACGCCTCCGCCTTCTTTTTGTTTTGGCCTTGGTATATACAAGCTACCATTGTATATAAAGTGAATTATTTGAATTTTTGCAGTTCATTTTTTTAAAGCCTCAGTAAATTGCATAAATGTTTGCGACTGAAAATATATTATTGTTGACGGTTTTTAATCTGAATTGTATATAGAAAAACGGATAAAACTTGTATTGTATTATAATTTATAATTATTGATAACTATTATGGATTAAATGGGATTATCAAAATAGCATAATGCAATAATTAATAGCCTTTAATAATAATGTAAAGATTAATTGTATTCCTAGGTAAGGTTATATACATATAATTGTATTGATAGGTAGCAATAGTGTATAAATGTCCCACAGCTGGGCTTGACCACCATTTTACTATCTAGATGGGGTACATAAAATATTTTCATTCACTACTGACACAAAATGTGCAGATGGAAACTTACTTAACACTTACTCGGTACTTGTTTAGTTTTTAATGCACAATCTTCAGTTAATTTTTATCTATTCCCAAGAAAAAGAAAAAAGAAGTAGTCTGACACTACTTCTTTATGCATATATAAAATTGTTCATATGGAATTTAAGATATCAAATCGTTTTTTATTATGTTTTTATGTATTTTTCGTAGTATTATATTCTGATATGTGCAGAAAAACCATTTCTGTAATTCTGTTTTCATTATAAGTATATATAATTATTATTCTATGTTATTTTTATTAAGTATAATAACAGATAATAAAATGTTTCATACCATTATAAAATAAATCAGACAAAAACTATTTTCAAATATATAAATAACAACTCCACACAGCATATTGATAATGTAACGCAACTAGATAAGAAGGTTTTATATACTCGTATTCAACATAATAATGTAAATTGTATATATTAATGGCAACTAAAGATACAACTTATTTTTAAAAATGGAATTTAACAGTAAGAAAATAAATGAATCACGTTTGAGACTTTATAAAGACATAATGGCTCCCTATGATTATACACGTACAATATCTTTTTTTTTAATCGATTTATTTTTACAGTTTATTTATACAATGTTGTGATGAATTTTATATCTGTATTTTAAGTTTCCACATAAATTGTCAATTATGTGTACAATAATAATAATAGTTTACATTTCATATATCACCAGTAATGTAATTAAAAAATATTGCATCAATTTTTGCTGACGCCTATTTAGAACTAGTGATTAGACCCAGGACGCACGCCTATTTAGACCCAGGACTTAATTCACGTCATAATTCAGAATTGCAATTTTCATCAAAAATACTTACTTAGTGCTAACTTACTATGTATGTGTACGTACGTGTTCCTTACACTTATGCAATTTTCATGGTACTAGCCCTAGTAGTTTGGTTTGTGCGTGGATATATAATTCAGTCAGATATTCTTTTGTTTATATATATATAGAGGCTTACAAAACGTCATAGCAAAAAACACCAGCTAAGAGCATATTCCTTTTGTGGAAACACAGCTTTAGACAAAGTATTAATCATATATTATAACGATTTAAGTATACAACAGAAACGGATGGTGTAGAGTTTATAGTGTTTTATCAGACAAGTGATATTTGTTAGGATTCGTTTACGACCCATTGTTTCTGTCCAAGTGCGAAATAAACAAGATGTAATAGAGTTGTTTGATTCAACAATAAAATTTATAAGAGTCTACGTTACATAAATAAACATCAAAATATATTTCCTTTGTTTACAATGATATAAAGAAAAATATTTGTTTTTAAATTTTTAACTGAATACATTATTTACCCATACAGATGCATACATAGATATACATATACGACGTTTCTAGTTATAAGTTGGAATCGTACATGTAAAAATAAAATAATTTTATATAAATCCTCATCACTCTTATCTTCTAGTTCACTTTTCACATAAATGATGACTTGTACTATATTTAGGGCCTTATTCTTTATATCATAGTAAATATCATTATATTATTAGTTTTGAAAATCATATTTATAAAATTTGCAGTTGTGGAAAATTCATTCTAACATTTTATGTAATATATAAAAACGCAAAGAAATACCATCTTTGCGTTTTTTATAACATATTTAATTGACGTTACGTAATTAATACCAAAATTATAAATTTTTTAAAATTATAAAATACTGTACAGCGCACACGCAATCAAAACTCTTATGAGGACTTTAGAAATATTCCATTCGAAGAAAAATTAAATAATATAAGTATTTCAAAATAATATAGTTTAGTTATAATAAGAGAGTTAAATACGTATGAAATATTTACAAGCATGCAATCTCCGTCCAAGAGCGATCTATAAACACGCGGTGCAACAAAAGCAAAATGGCCGTCTGCGCTCGCGCCTGTCCGTGAACCTGTGCTAAATTTACAAGCTTCGCGTCATCCGGTGCGTTCGCATAGATCTATAACACGAATGTGGCGCTTGGTATAAAACTACATACCCTGTGCATTTTTCGAAGTAGATGTACCTACACTATATTGACTAAATACCTTTTTATATCAGACCATTTTCTTCTTTTTTTTATTATTAAATTTACTAATAAAATGAAATAAACTGAATTTCGGTTCCACTAATGTTGTTTATCGAGGTAAATTCGGCTTGTTTCGTAAGGATTACGGTTTTCATTATTATGGTGCGAACGCATCGTAACCACGTGACTTTTCTCAATAAATAACTCAACTGCAACCGAAATAGTATACTATATACTCCACATATCTATATTTGGGAACAAAATAATCCCTTCTAAGCTAGCGTTCCATAATCCAGTTTCTTTAAATCTTCTGAAACTTTTTTTCTATTGCTGAAGCAGATCGATAATGTGAGTTTTGGTTTTCGTTTGCATACTGAGTAGTTTTTGTGTCCCTTTGGTTGTAAATAACTTTATCAATTTACGTTAATATTTTTTTAGAAATGACAATTATTGTCTGTTGTAAATTGATTTCTACTTTAATAAAATTTGTACATTGATATTACTTATTATATCATTTTCTAGAAACATACTGTGCGTCTGTGCTAGTTTTTTTTTTTTTTGAGTTTTTATTTCGAAATCAAAAAATTAAACGCAAACATTAGATATGAGAATGACTTTTATTTGAAAATATGAATATTTTCCACTAACAAAAATAACAAAGACTTTATACACACACTGATATGTATATAATATATAATATATGTATATAATATATAACAAATGTATACACCATTGCCATATTGTATCACGTAAACTCGATTTTAAAATGTCTTACAATTATATAATATTGAAAAAATCAATACAAACGGCCTTAATTTTAAACATTGCTTAGCGGCTGTTAAACACAGACTTCGCTCTTTCTGACATTATTGATTTGGCATTCGAAAGAAAAACAGTTTAACTAATCACTCGTTTATAACTAAGGCTGGAATATTCTAAATCAAATAAAATTATTTAATCGCAATCGGAATGTAGTACCTAGCTCGTCTGGGTAGGTACCACCCACTCATCAGATATTCTACCGCAAAACAGCAATACTTGATATTGTTGTGTTCCGGTTTGAAGGGTGAGTGAGCCAGTGTAATTACAGGCACAAGGGACATAAAATCTTAGTTCCCAAGGTTGGTGGCGCATTGGCTATAAGCGATGGTTGACATTTCTTAGAATGCCAATGTCTAAGGGCGTTTGGTGACCACTTACCATCAGGTTGCCCATATGCTCGTCCACCTTCCTATTCTATAAAAAAAAAAAACTATTAAGTCAATTTAAAGTTACCTCGCTATATTGACTTGTACACATCAGTGTTTTGTCACATCTGAATAATCTTTGACAAGATGAGTAAGGAGATGAAGCAGTACGAAGGTCAACATCTCGGTACCAATGACTCTCCGACCCTGAGATCTGTTCCTAGTTTGAGCACTGAACCTACGAACACTGAACGTACCTTTAAGTTTTTAAAAACGTGTTGGCGTTTACGACTTTATAACTCGTGGATCCCATTGCAATGAATTGTCAAACGATTACTTGCTTTTTGTCCCGTTTTTGCATTACCATTAGTATATAAATGGCTTGTTATATATGTACTGTTGCAGATTTTTACGGCATGTTTGATATCTACGCACAGAGAAATGAAAGCTCGAAGAATTTATTTTCAATATACTTAACTGTTTTAACATATTTTTATTTGACTTCAAAATCATATAAGATTTTTTCTATATACTATAACAAAATATATAAAATGGCCTAGTGGTTCGAACGCGTGAATCTTAACTGATGATCGTGGGTTCAAATCCGGGCAAGCACCACTGTATTTTCATGTGCTTAATTTATGTTTATAATTCATATCGTGCTTGATGGTGGAGGAAAACATCGTGAGGAAACCTGCATGTGTCTAATTTCATTGAAATCCTGCTAGTGTCCAGCAGTGGGACATTAACAGGCTGTTACTGTTACTACCAATTTGAGTACTCTTCCTAAGTGCAGCTAACATACCCTACACAGTTGTTAGTTTTTAATTATCATTTGCAATATACATATATTTAACTAGCTTTCTTATACAATTAAAATATAATTTATTTAAGTATGCTCATATGAGGACTTTTGAATCGTCTTATACCGGTTATGAAAGTGGATTCTAGTTAAAAACTGGAAAGAAACTCAGCAGAAACTGAATTAGCTACGGGTAATTTTTTGTAAAATCTTTGTATACTTTCTTCCTTAAAAAGTTTAACCAAAAAAGTCCAATTCAACGACAACCACGTAACAAAAATTGTGAAAATGTGTTCTTACACAATAAATAATTATTTTACGTATTCATTAAATATAAATAATAATAATAACATTTACAGAAGATTATAACTAACTTCTTTATTTTAAACCAAGAGAGAGTTATTACAGCCAGCTTGTGAATCAAGTCTAGTAATTTCTGAATTTCTGAAACGCGGGCAGAAAATCATTTACCTTCTGTTCGTTTCAGAAACTTATACTATTACAATTTAAGTATATGTATGTAAATATATATTGTAACATAACAACCAATGAAATCCAGTAACATGCACTGGAATGATTCACCAGCAAGCGATTTCCGCCGCGCCGTTCTAATTTTAAAATCGAACCCCTTTTCTTAAATGGTATAAAATCCGGCGTGTGCGCATCCTTTTATTATTTTAGGCGCATCCGACAATGGTTTTGAATTAGAGATTGATGGCTTGTTTTGTTTTTGAAATTTTGTCGTTCGGCGGAAATCGTTGGTAATTACGACATTTCTCTCTATTTGTATATGTTTTATTTATATCGTCTTTTTAAATAATAAATTCATTGCCTGTCCAATATATCTATTGTTTTTTATTATTTTTAAGTATGTATGTTCTCATAAATAAACTGCTTAAGTGCGTCATGCACGATGAAGATACTTAATGTTTTATGGTAAAATATCTTAAGATCAAATATCAAAGTATCTTAAGACTCCTGCTGTTTTAAAAAACGGTAGAGAAAAATATTTGTTGGACAAAACTGTCTTTGCCTACTTATATATAGATGTATAAAATATATTCGTATTATAGGCTAATGTTATTAAAACTAAATATTCCAGTTCTGCATTATTTATAGACAAATAAACATGTTTCGGAAAGATTATAATTCCGATCATCATATAGCGGAAGTCAGTGAACGTAATTTCGACACGTCGGCTCCGTGTTGAGAGAGTCCGTTCCCTAAACGTATTGAAAATTCCTTGATATATAATATTATTGAAATAGCATGAATACAAGTTCAACATTTACGTATAATTTGAATAGGAGCCATGATAGCCAAGTGATTAGGAGACGTCAATTTTAAACGATGTAAGCGAGTTCAAACCCGCCACCACTAAATTTTCATGTGTTTGTAATTCATTTTTTTATGTGGCAGTTAAATATCTGCCACGTGTCCACCAATTCGCTTCGGTGCAACGTGGTGGAATCCAAAACTTCTTACAGACAGACAGAAAACAATAAGAGCTTGTTACTTTAACGTAATATAATTTAAATATTATATATTTAAAAGTGATGTTTGTTTGGGTGTCTATATATATAAATAATATATATATATATATATATATATATATATATATATATTATATGGTTGAACAATTAATTATATTCTAATGTAATTTGTGAAACGTGACATGGAATATTATATATTTTTTTAATTATTTCGTATTTTGCTTAAAACAAAATTTGAAATAAATATAATGTCGATAAGGAAGAAAGGTCTCAAAAAGGTATCAAAGGTCCAAGGATCATGTCTTCCGTAAATAATAATGGCTTTCGGACCGATTTCCCGATGGGACGGCAATCCGGACCGACTGAAAAGTGTTCAGGCGCAGGCTCAACGGCTATACGTGCTTTCCGAGAGTGTGCGCTTACGGGAGTGTACAAACTTTCAACCTCCAGACTCCAGGCTGCTCCTGAGAATTTTCAACACAAAACCCAATGCCTTTTAAATGGCCCGACCTGAAATTTAAACCCCTGAGGACCTAGAGGTCTGTGGCCTTAAATCTAGCCGCTAGATCAACACACTTTCAATTCAATAATTATGGCTCGTTTCATCATACTGCTTTATTATGGATTCATTCGATAAATGCGTGATACACTTCTGAACATCACATAAATAATTCAATAAGCACAAATTAAATACATCAATATAATGCTTGCTCAGATACTTACTCTTCGATTAAGATCGACGTAATATATCCAGGAATTCAAATCGTTATAATAATATTACGTATATAATAGTGGTAAATATTACGTATATAATAGTGGTAAAGTGGTATATAATTTGTAACGTATATAATTATGAATCTTTCTACATTCCTTCTCTATAAAAACTTTAACTACGCCAAATCTGAATCTCCTCCATGCGACCAATTTGCTTAGAAAGGGGTAGAAACTTTTCACGTTTTACTATAAATAAAAATAAACCACATATATAGATAATATGTCGTTTATTTATATTTTACACTTTTTCCCTAACAACTGACACGTCTGTCGGTATTCGTAGGTCTATGAACTAACAGATAAAAGCCGCTATTTTGTTTACATTGTCTAAATAAATACCAACAAGGGGCGTTTCAGATACTTGACACCTTGAGGTCAAAACTGAATCTAAATTTTCTAGAAAAAAATAATGACTAAAAACAATAAAGGTCAATAGGGTTGTTTATATTAATTAACTTTATAATTGGAAGTTGAAGTATGTGTAATAAATTAAATAGCGATTTGAAATTACCTATGTTTATTTTATAATGCCCTTTCGAAATATTTATGCCTATTTTAGTAATCGTATTCATATTGAATTAAAAACTGTTCAAGTAAATATATCAATGAAAATATATTTACAATTTTTTCAATGTTAAATTGAACTGCCTTTTTTGGTCAATGGCGAGCCTTACGAGATCCAGAGATCGAGTGGGGTCCATAACATTGGGCTTACTTGTTAATAAATATACAAAAATAACCTGGAGTTCATCAGTAATGTTATACTCCGATGCCTCGGAAAGCACATAAAGTTACTAATCTTGCGCCTACTATCTGTCTGGTTGTGTCAGATTATCCTCTGGGTTGCCAGGCCCTTTAATACCAAATCCTCACTCACACATATTGAACACGTATTTGACAAAACACGACCATCTAACAGCAAACAGTTCCGACTAAAAACTGACATCTGGTAACATTAGTCCCATCGATTTATGAGATGAAGGGAAGAGACAGCGCACCTGTGTGTGCGAATTAACTTGTATATATAATAGGCTCTGCACAGTTGACTAGTTCAGGCCCTTAATATACTTGCTGATGTCATGACGTCATGTCTATATTGTATTAATAAATAATTATATTTATCCTTGAATCGTGTCTTTATGGAAGAAGTCATCCACTTCTTATAACACTATAAACCTGCTAAGTAACTCTTGAATAGTATTGGTATTAAACGAATAATTAAGCAAGTATAAATAACTGCTTAAATAAGGTGAAATACATAATTATATAAAATTGGTAATGAAGAAAAAAAACTATTGACACCTATAAAAATAAAATAAAATTATTTTGTATTTATATAATATAAGTAGGTAGTACTTTCTTTTATTTTGAATACATAATAATCCTTAAAAAAATAACACATTTTTTTCATACATATGATATGCATGATTTTTTTTCTTATTTAATTTAGGGACTTTTGTCCTACACAGGCACGTTAGTCCCATTGTCCTTTCTATATTTTATAACACTACTTATTATTTATTGCTATTAGATAAAATTCCAAAAGCATCCTAGCAGATTCTGATATAGGATCTGACCTAATCCAACATATTTTTATGCCTGAAAGTTATCGTTATAGATTGCATTTATTATGCGACATGAGAGCCGATTTAGTGGACTGAAAACATGGGCTTTAAGTAAACTTTGCCGGTTCAAATTCAGGCAAGGACCCTTTGTTTATACAACCTTGTGAGCGGCAGCGAAGAAAGACATCACGAGGAAGCCTGCACAAAATATCCTTTGAAAATATGCAACGTGTGAATCCACCAACTCATACTAGAAAAGCGTGGTGATACAAGATCCAAGCTTTGTTCGTACGAGAGACATTAATTGCTACGATTTATTATTATTTATTTATTAAAGTAACAAGTAATAATAATTGTATTAATCAATATAAATTTGTATTATTATGCTTTTATATTACATAAATATTTTCTTATATAATTCAGTAAAACCAAAATGCCCTTGATATAAGTGATTGTTAATTATGAAATAAAATGCAATCGACGTCACGTTAAATAAAGTCTTTTAATAATAAATGTCGATAAAAAGTTACATATTTTGATTTTTATCGGATAAACTTCACATTGAGTTTTAAAGTAATCACAAGGACTTTAACATTCAGCATATAGTGGTATAATACAATATGATGTACAAAAAAAAATTATATAAAATAATTTATATACACAATATGTGCACAAAAAATATCATATTATATATATATAGGCTTCATCGAAGTCATAGTATTCATATCAGTTTCCAAAATGTTGACAAAATTACACGATAAGATGGTAAGATGTAAAAATCCAAGTTATGTTAAGTAATGTTAAAAGTTTCATCGGACTTACTTAGGTTAATAGTTTTTTTATTGACAAGCTACCCATCCCAGCTTCGCACGCATACAATAAGTCCTTTTTTATTGAATTGGTAGGCGGACGAGCATATGGGCCTGGGCATTAGCATTGTAAGAAATGTTAACCATCACTTACATCGACAATGTGCCACCGAGCTTGGGAACTAAGATGTTATGTCCTTTGTGCCTGTAATTACACTGGCTCACTCACCCTTCAAACCGGAACACAACAATACCAAGTACTGATGTTTTGCGGTAGAATATCTAATGAGAGGGTGGTGACTACCCAGACGAGCTTGCACAAAGCTCTACTACCAGTAAAAAGTCTAAATGAAACGTTTATATCGTAATACAAATCTGTTTCGATTGTGTAACGGCTTGATTTTTGCTGACATATTCAACAATCACCGTCATATTTCACCCAATTTACAAAACACCTTAATCAATTATACACCTAAATCTTCTCCATGAACTACTCCAACCAATGATGACTGTAGTAAAATTAATTTGGTAGTTTTTGTGTTTATCACCTTCAGACAGACAGAAGTGACGAAGGGACTTCATTTTATAATATGTAGTGATAAAAAATCTAAAATACATCAGAATTAATATTTTAATCGAAGCAACGAAAATATATCAAAATCTAAAAATATGTTAAAATGTTACGAAAATCAAAATAAATCTTAATAAAGATACGTAATATGCTTTTAATGACATCAATCGGATTCAGATATGCTCTTTTCTATTAAAATAGTCTGATTATTCAATTATGCAAGTTTATTACTATTCTAAAAACTTCGAATTATACATTATATTATGTATTTCTGAATATATACATAGTTTTAAAATTCGTTTGCATATTGCGTAATGTACAATTACTAATTTATTGACTGGATTATTTAATACATATTATGACTGCCTCGCTGGCTAGTGGCTTGATGTAGGGCCGCAAACCCGGAGGTCCTGGGTTCAATTCCCAGGTCGTCCCAATAAAAAATTATTGGGTTTTTCTGTCAAAAAATTCTTACTAACAGCCCGGAGTCTCGAAGTTGGAAGTGTGTACACTCCCATATTTTGGAAAAAACGAAAAGCCGTTGGTCCTGCACCTGAACTTTTTCCGGTCGTGTCGGATTGCCATCCCATCGGATTATGAGAGCTAGGGAAGAGAGAGTGCACCTGTGTTTGCGCACACACTTGTGCTCTGTAATATCTTCTGCGTAGTTGGCTAATCTCTCTCAAGATTGGCTGCCATGGCCGAAATCGGTCTGGAGGACATTATTATTATTATGTTACATTATATACCAGTTTATGCATATAACTTTTATAACTTTTAGACATGTATTATGTACAGCATGAGTAATGAAGTATAAACAAATTTAAACCCACTTAAATAATCGAATATGTAAAAATATAGTAACAAAAATGCACTAAAATAATTCAAATAAGTTTTAATATAGGTTATAGGATATATATCATTTAGTAATGACGTCATCTTAATTAAAATATATTTCGTGTAATCTACTTATATCTGCTAACAAATGAGAAGAATTTTTTTGAAGTGAAAATAATGATGATAATCCTGACCTCCTGAGAATGTTCGACAGAAAAACTCAATAACTTTTTTAGTGGCCCGACTTAGATTTGAACCCATGACCTCGGGATCTGCGGCCTTATATCTAGCCACTAGTAACCAGACCAACAAGGCAGTTAATGAAATAATAAGATCTTGTTTAACTGGTGTTTACTGGTGGTAGGGCTTTGTGCAAGCTCGTCTGGGTAGGTACCACCCACTCATCAGATATTCTACCGCAAAACAGCAATACTTGATATTGTTGTGTTCCGGTTTGAAGGGTGAGTGAGCCAGTGTAATTACAGGCACAAGGGACATAAAATCTTAGTTCCCAAGGTTGGTGGCGCATTGGATATGTAAGCGATGGTTGACATTTCTTACAATGCCAATGTCTAAGAGCGTTGGTGACCACTTACCATCAGGTGGCCCATATGCTCGTCCGCCTTCCTTTTCTATAAAAAAAAAAAAAAAAAACATTAAGTACTATACTACAAATAAAACATTAAGTAATTTGTCAACATATGTAAGCTGCATAATTTAATATTATAGTTAAATATTTTGTCTTGTTTTTATTAAGATTAATAGAAAAATCATTTTGTTTATATGTAAAAGCTGTTCTTATTTATTATAGAAATTAATTGAAAAAAAATATATTTTTCTCACTCTTTTCGAGAAATGTTTAAAACTCTTCGTTTTTATCTTTTTGTCATTTTTTTATATTTGGAAAAAGAGAAACAATATAAATATTATGAAAATAAGTTGAACGAAAAAATAAATAAAATATTTAACAACGTACGTATAGATATGTATGTTTTATTACATTCATATATTTAGTAATTTCAAAGCTGTGATTAATGATAAATTATTAATTTTACGAAAAAAATTAACTATGAACATATACGAGTGTATCATTTTATAACACATACAAAATTATTTATGAAAACAACTATCTAGGTAACGTAGAATGATTGTTAGTATGAAATCCAAACGAGTGACGAGCGTTTGTTACAAACATTTTATATCGGTTTTCTTGATAGTGTGTTATCGTCCTTAAGTGGCCAAGAACAATCATTAAAAACAAATGATAAAAAGTCGGTCAGACAATATTTACTCGGCTAACAGAGACATCCTTCACACATTGACCTACTTCCAAATGAAGATACAATGAAAGTCAACGTTGATAAATATATAACCGTCATCGCGCGCACGCTTTGTCATCGACGAAATTTTGATTATATTTGAATATTACAAAATGTCTATCTAACGAATACATTAATTGTCAAGCTTTTAACAATAAGATAACTTATTGCTTGAACTACTTGGTACTATCGTGTTTTAGCTTGAAGGGTGAGTGAGCCAGTAAAGGAACAAGGAACATAGTCTCTTAGTTTTCAAGGTTGATGGTGCATTAGCGTTGTAAGTGATGGTGATATTTAAAAGTGCCACTGTCTATGGGCGGCGGTAAACACTTACCATCTGGTGTCCCATTTGCATGTCTCACTACTTTTTATAAATAAAGAAAATACATACGCAAATAAAACGCAAAACAAACCAAAAACAACTGATGACCCAAATTTTATTCTTAAGATCATCTTAAGAGGGGCTTTAAAGCAAAAATCTTTTATTTGATTTTGTATGGGAAAATCCAGTTCAAAGTTAAAAATAAATTTTTGTATGTAACTAAATTATATTTTCAAGAGTTGTGTTTGATCAAAAACATGAAAGCATAAAATTTTGCCGATATATAAAAATCACAATTTTTTTCTAATTTATATTCGTAATTTTATAGGACACGTGGGTTAAATGTGAAATTGTAAAGTTAGCAACTTTAGGCGCGCTTTTAACCTTTATGTGCAAAAGATTGTAAGTGAAAATTGGGTTCCAATCTGAAACCTTCAACATTCATCCGTTAAGTACTTTTATAGAAAGAGTAGAGAAAATTAAAAAAAAATCATATTTTTTTATTCTCAGATAACAAAGACTTGTTTCTTGTGTTTTTAAAAGTGAATGTGAAGGGCTTAAATGAAAAACGATATAAGTGACCATGAACACTTAACGCCCCATAGGACCTAAAGACTCCCGTAAGCTATCTCAAGCGACTTTGAAATCGGAACGCTGCAGTATATAAATTGTTGAGGAGAGATAGTAAAAAATAGTTTGCTTTAAGCGTACATTCGATTTATTTAGGTCTTTATTTCTTTTAAATATAATATAACTTGAAAATTTTATTTATTTTGTTGGTTAAAATTCTTTCCTTTTAAGTTTTCAACAAAATTTGACATTTTATTTTATTATTATTTTATTAAGAGTTAAAATAACATATTATATATATAGACTTTATTCCTTGCGAGTAGTAGTTAAATATTTACCTTAAAAGTGACACAAAAACAGTTCCCATTGAATAGAGATTTTTTTAGATCATATTAAATAAATATTATGATAATGAAAAAACAACGCAAACATTTAAATAATCATAAATGTATTATTTTTATGTCAAAATGGGTCATGAACGATAAGCGTTCAAGGTACGCCATTTTGTCGACGAGGAATTAACAATGTCTGTTACAAGGGCGTTGTATTGTGTCGATAGGTAATATCGCCTGGGTAAGAGAAGAATGACATTACTTATACGCAATTTTTATTTATGCTTGTTATATATTGATAAGGATATAAATTTTCTTACAGCGTGTGTGTAACTCATTTGATAAGATGTTCTAGTTGCTTGGGCATTGTTTTTATATAGAAAAATAACTGATAAGTAACCAATAAAAATATATAAATTGTGAAATAAATCTTGTTCGACACAAAATATATAATAGTGGTAGGGCTTTGTGTAAGTTCGTCTGGGTAGGTCACTCATCAGATATTCTACCGCAAAACCGGAGTACTTGGTATTGTTGTGATCCGGTTTGAAGGATGAGTGATCCAGTGTAATTACAGGCATAAGGAACATAACTAATCTTAGTTCCAAAGGCTGGTGGTGCATTGGCGATGTAAGCGATGGTTAACATTTCTTACAATGCCACTGTAGCAGACTGTAGCAAACTTTAATTGAAAAAAGTTTAATACCAATATAATATATATATACAAATATACACGTTTATAATATTTTATGATTTATTTTAAAAATAATTTCAAGGCCATACCAATAGTATTCCAGAATTCCAGACTAATAAAATATGTTTCCCTAATAAATAAATAATTTGTTGGGACGGCAATCTTAAGCCATTTGGTGTGGTGGATGTAATGGTTATTATTTCATACATCGCCAATGTCTATAGGTGACGTGGTGACCACTTACCATTTGGTGACCAATTTTCCCATCCGCCAGCCTATAACATATAAGCACTTCTTAGCAGAAAAACTTTCCGAACGCTGTCGGCGTTATAAACTAGCCACTACAACACGAGGAAGAAACGGTAATCAATGTGTAGAGCCTATACGACACGAGGGATGTGATTTCATTATTTCCTTTGTGATTAATTATATTAGGTCTCGAGCTTTGGAACTCTATATCATAGAACCATTCGTGTGTTAGAGCCCTTTTTTAATTGAAAGGTAAACTTTTGAATGATTGAATATTAATTAAGTAATTTTCATATTTAGATGCTTATTCATGAATTCAAAATACCGAACGAATTGTGTAGCTTTGTTCTAAGTATGTAAATAAACCATATTAGTTTTTAATAAAAAAATCAAACTAAAATAAAAGGCTAAAGAAATCCATAATTGAAGTGATCATAACTCTCTTTAAGTTACATTATAGGCATTAAGGGTTTAAGTTTAATATCTTTGCGCTTACAAACAACTGTTGTAAATTATAAAGCAAATGGGAAAGCAATTTAAGGGCTCCTACAGATGAGAGCCTTTTAAGAAATCCATTTGTACAAATCTCATTTAAGATAAATATTTATATAAATATATTTTGTTTTACTTTCAGCTATTATTTACACTCTTATACTTTAATTTTTCATATATTAATAATAGTCTAAATAGCATATTATATACCTAATTACACGGTAGGAATTCGAAAGTCTTGCGTAAATGCGCGTGGTTTAAGCTCCAAAAAACGCCTGTTCACAGAGAGCCCTTATTTCTTAATAAGGCTCGGGAGCAAGATGGGTTTTTGACATTTAAGCCACAGTTTCAAGGTAAGCTAGGCTAGCGATCCAGGAAGATGCCTACAAGAGTAATTAACGCAAAAAAATGACATAACGAGCATACATGTACCTTGGGAATGTTTATTGAGTTTTTACTTTATTTTTATTTTCTTGCGCTCAAAGGAAACAGGGACATTAAATTGTCGACAAATAAATATTAAAGAAACTTGTAAAAGAGGGTTTAATATATTCGTTAACTGTTGATTAAATTTTTTTTTATGTAAAGGTAATTTATAGGTAATTATTATTTTAACATTAAAATACTGTTTAAGTGGTGATTAGTTAAACAAACCTGCGTCTTCTTCATTCGAATCAATGTTGACAGAAAAAGAAAAATCTGTGTTTAAAAACCACGATGATATTTTTTGTAAATACTTCATTACGTTTACATAATCTACAACTGTTTTAATTTTTCGTTTATTTTTTGAATATGCGGATGGTGTTTCTCAGTAAAAAATGACTTCAACGATAGCAGCCTTAAGGTATATATTAAATTATTACAACAATGGTAATAACGACAGGAAACACCGCAATCATCAAAACACAAAGCCCTAAGGAACTCGTGAATTTAAATGAAATTTGATTGATATTATTCAGATTTTATTACGAATTTATGAGCAGCGCCGTCCTTTCTAATTTTATATACATATGTTATATATTTAACTTTTAGTATGGTTAATCAATTCTTACAACTACTATCCCAGTTGGTGGTAGTGCTTTGTGCATATCCATCTGTGTTAAGTACTTCTCACTCATTATATATTTTACCGCCAAACAGCAATAAACAATATCGTTGATTAAAGTGTGAGTACCAGTGATAGTACAGGCACAAGGGACATATATAACATATGACAGATTGTGTTGAGATTCTGTATCCACTTTAGGTGCTGGGGACATATATTGAGTGCCTCGTTGGTCTAGTTTAACTATAAGGTAACTGACCTCGAGGTCCTGGGCTTAAACCTCGGGGAGAAGCACAAAAAAAGGATTGAATTTTTCTTTTAAGAAATTTCCAGTAACAGAATGGAGTCTGGAAATTACATTACATTATGTTCACATTCTAAAAGCACGTAAAATCTTTACGGCCGTGTCAATTATTCGTTCCACAGTATTATGTGAGAGTGGGAATAGACTCTGCACAACACTGCACACACTTGCACAATTTTTTATCTCACTGGAAAAACACATTTATGCGTTTCCCCCTCATGAAGTCAGCGGGGGAAATTGTATGTGGGTCTCGCCAGCGCCGAGAGCACTGAAATTTCTTTTTTATTTTTACCCATAATAAATCGAAACCTTCTCCACGCGCATCCAAATTGCAGCTTAGCGTTTTTTTTAATACCTCTGTTCTTAATTGATACGACTTTTTTACTCTTTTAAAAGTAATTACTATTTTCAATCCATGTATCCATCCATGAACATTAAACGTATATAATTTCGTTTTATATATTTGGCAAACATTATAAGTTTGCGACATTGCAGTCAGATATTTACTAGATTGTTATAGTTTTATTACGGCGGCTTTCTCATAGAGGATACTTTTTCTTTCATACACTAAATTATAATAATAGAAAAAAATAGCCACCGAGTGAGTGAGTACGCTAGTGTTACCGCTATGTAGACGCCGCAATTTAGATGATTCAAAATAAACTTCGTGATTATTATCAGGATCTTTATCAGATAATGTGTCAGTTTGTAAATGTGAAAGTATGCAGCTATGTGTCAGGTGTCTAGACACCGCTTAGAAATCTAGACATGAGGATGTTATTACATTACTTTAATTAATATTGACTATTGCTTTGAAAAAAAAACTTCCCAAGTAATTTGGACAACTTTTTTTAGATAAAATAATCTAGATAATTCTATAAATGTATGCCATGATATTCAGCCTGGCCTCGCCATATATTTGATGTTATGGGACTATATGCGGATGAAGAGATCAAGGAGCTTTGGTGCATCATGATAAAGCCAACAATGGACTGCATTTGTCTGAAAGATGATGATAATGAGTTTTAAGATATACGGAACTATGTAATGACCAAAATGCTTAGCATATATAGTTTTCATATTAATATAGAATTAATAATGGCAGACAGGCAGGCAATTGGTCAATTTTGCCAATATATTATACTTCATTGCTACTACGAGGAGTGTAAAACAATATAATACCAATGCGCTGTCAACTATTGGATGTTAGACGTTTTTCCACCTCGTTCCTCCATTGTTCTTCAAATCGGAACAATCCTTACTATTGGTGTTAGTTTGGTGGTAAATATGTAGACGGGCGTGCAACAAAGCCCTAGTACCGGTCATATAAATAATGTAACTCGCTCTTGTTGTGTCGGATTTGCTGTTCGGATTATGAGAGTGAAGTGCTGCTCGCACTTGTGAACTGTAATATCTCTTGCGCAGTTGGCTAAGCTCCAAAATCGGTTGTTCATTGACATCCCTACATATTTTTTATCAAACCAATAACACGAACATTCTCGAAAGATTTCGTTTGAAAATGTTTTAAAGAGGTCGTTATTATTATAATGATACATTTTTCTGTATTCCTGTAAGTCTTCTAGGAATTTTATACTTATAACATATGCAAATAACAGCAGCTAATATTTTAAATGTTTGCAAAAAAATGCATAAATAAATCTTGTATGTTTTACTAAGAATCATCACCCCTAAGGACATCATAAAGGCTTTATAATTGTTAATATAAACACGGCCATATTGCATCTCGCAAATAACATTACAAGGATGGCAAACTAAACTTGATATTAAGGTGGTATCACAAGCACTCAAAATTTTGAGCGTGCGATGAATTATTATGAAAATTTAAATTCTGATAATTATAAAATTTTTTGTTTGTGTTTTACATGACCAACATTTTTTTTGACATTTTGTGTCGATCAACTTGAACCACTATGCTTTGTGATATATCATAGTTTCATTTTTATGTATTTTATTAAATAATACTGTCAAATGTAAGAATAGTTTAATTACAATAGTAAGAATTGTTTCTGAGTTTCTGAAACGTTAGTCAAAGTCAGACTAACCAAATCGACATTGCGTCATCGGCTACAATAGGCCAATAATAGTACAGATTAATGTATGTAACTGACGTATTTTTATCTTCATATTTTTTTTTTTACTCTTCCCATATTTTTTAATCAATCCTCTATCCAATCTGCCTGGATCACAGCATTCACAGCCTGTATGATGATGAGGCCATCTGTATCACTGAACGTAACTTTTTTGTTTTCTCGTGAATAGTTCATTATTATTACTGGAGGCAGTAAGCGTTAAATGAAAAAGCAGCAATTAAAATCACCGTTTGCCCAAATTCCAAATCGCATTTTGCGTATACTCACAATAAATATTTAATAATATCAATTATCACATTTAATACACTTTAACCGCAGTAAAAACAGCGGCAATTATTAGTATAGTGTGAAGTGCATCTTATCATCGCAGAAAAATATTTATCTTCCTGATAATAAAAAGACAGATCAAATGTTTGTTCGGTCGTAATCCTTAAAGCTTAATTACGAAAGAAATAAAGTGGAACAAGGAGACAAAAGAATTATTCAATTTGATAACACTTTTTTCTTAAAGAAATAAACAGTACATATTGCATTTTACTTTTTATTTGAACTAGCTCCATCAGCTAAGTGGCGACTACGATATATACAAATTGGCGCTGAAAGATAAATTAACCATTCCTTATACAGCCAATGCACTGCAAAAATGCCTTGGGAACTATGTACTAATATCCCTTGTGTAATTGCACTTGCTCATTAAACCTTCAAACTGGACCACAACAATATATTATGATATATGATATATTATGATTGGTCGGTACCCAGACGAAGCCAACACAAGTGAAATCTACATGCAATAACAAACGAATAATATTTTAGACAAATCAATTAAATTTCCAGATAAAACTAATTCATACATAGCGAGAAACACGAAACTTATTACATAACATAACAAGTCGTAGTAAAGTTTACCAAAATAAGATTAATATTCAAAAAGTTTATAAATTATAACTAAGTTAATATATGTTTAATTTTATTGTTCAATGTTTTGAGCGAACAAGAAAACACATACATCAATAAATTTCACGTACAAGAACGATAAATAAATATGTTTCAAGTACATTTGTGTACTTTATGTATTATAATGATAATATAATTTATTATATCAACAGTGTCCGTTAATAATATAAAAAATATTCACAATACTAAAAAAAAAAATAACAAACAACTAAATTTAAAATTTAATATAAAAAGTATTTTAACCAATCATTGCTATTTCTTTGTCGGTAGACTTGTGCTTCTGTTTTTTAAAGTTTCATAATAATAAAATCAATATTTTTATTTCCTAAGACGTAATTTTGTTTCGTTAACAGAATATAAAATTAAAAAGTAACTGAAAATCATACGCCTTCATAACTAAGTACGGTTCACATAAAATACATTTACCTACCATAACCCATAACATGTAATACTCCAAAGAGCACAAAAAGTTTCCTAGAACGGTACCGACCTACCACAACAGCGCGCTGGTGTGCGCGTGCGCATGAGTGCGTTACAGGACGTCGGGTATTTTGAGACGTAATGGAGTGTTAACATAAAAATGTCTTTTAAACGGGAATTTATAATCGAATTTAAATTATAAGTTTTTAAAAACATGTTATTTTCTTATATAAATATATATTTATTATTTAAACAGATAATTCGAATTTGATAATATATACAATATATGACATAATTTGCGAAACATTCCTTTTGAAACTCATTATTTAATGAATAATTGTGTTTTATACCGAAAATTATACACTACAATTATTTTGAAATATTGCTTTATCTTGTTAATATATCATTATAATAAAAGTAGCATCTACAATACAATATAAAACAAAATAATCAATGCAACAACTTTTATTAACTATTAAAACAATCCAGAAACGATAGCTGCCGACTGTACGCAAAGCATCCCGCGGCATTGACTTTCTTGATGCCATTAACCGAATAACCCATTGCACAAAGAAGTGGCGCTTTTCAAGGTGAACCCACACACGCGCACAACACACATCGCACACACGCCCCTCTCCCGCTATGTGATTCAAAATAACAAACAACAAACTCCTTAAACGATCATAAAGAGAAAATACAATGCAAACGCAACCGTATCACAAGGTATTAAAGAACACAGTAGCGTTTTTGCGAATCAAAATTAAAATTGTCGAGACGGGAAGGGTGCACGCACACATTGATTCACAGACGGCGCGTACATGCAAGGTGCAGTCTGCACTCACACATTGAAAACCTCTTTGTAATACTAAAGCTTTCGAATATATAATATGTACTTGTAAATGGCTGCGATTTTATTTTATAAAATAATACTAATACATTACAAAACCAATAGGAAAAAAACGATATTGCCGAGAAATCGTTAAATTTTATAACAACAAAGGTATGTTAAGTTTTAAGGAAAACACTGCGTTAAATTTAATATAATACAGAAATAAATTGAGCATGTGTGTGTAGTATAATGAAATATTAAAATGTTATCTGCAGACGTTATGCTCGTTCACAAGATCTTTGTGCTTTTGCGAAAAGTTATTAAGCAATGCGGGTTCATTATGTATAGCATGTTGCAATGAAAACAATGTTAACTTTATCAAAATTTTGCATTGCATGTCATTGTATGTACTGATCAACATAGTTATGGTTATTTTAATGATGAAATAAATAATAAACAAATGTTCGTCAAGGGAATTTATATTTTAAGTCTCAATATTATAAATATACGTTAATGAAATAATAAATCGTATATAGATTTTACAATACGCAATACATACAATTTTGATGATAATGAGTGAACCAGAGGACACAATTACATGTGTCATTCTGTATATGTTTGTATGAAAATCCTTTATTTTTGAACATGCTATGCAAATTGCTATCTAGCAATTTCTGAACTATGATGCAATAAATCGCATGCAGTTTCGATAATTTATAAACTTTTACGTTTGATATAGTGTTTAAATATAAGTAAAATTAGGCCGTTACATTAAAAATAATATACGACAGTAATAGTCTCGACAGTTTACATTCAGGCTAGATTATTGTACACTAAGTTTGAATCCTTACAATTATTGTTAACGTATATAAATTTGTACATTAAATTTGGTCTGTGATATTTGTAATCAATGTTCAAGCTTTTATCCACGACTTTTCACATGATGTAAATGGACGTAGGTTAAGACACGGGTAGCCACCCAAGAATACCCGATCAATGAATAAAACTTTACAATAAAAGTAAAAGCAAAATAACAAAAAACATAACTGAACTAAAATTTCGTTCGATCGCTCATTCGTTTTAAATGTCCAAGTTTTTAAAGTTGCTTAAAAAGAGTAAGGGCTGCTATAATATAAGTAACTAGCGCGGCTCTACCCGCGTTAAACATTACTGGTCCCCTTAGACCGATGTTAAATGGTCTATAGCCTTTTTCAATAGATGGGCTATTGAAGCGTTTTTTCAAATCGAATTGATAAATCCTGAGATAACCGCGTTCAAACAAACAAACATTCCAGCTTTATAATATAAGTATAGATAATTTAGCTCAATTAATATACATTGCACATTCATTGTTTTAACATAATATGTGCACACTTAGAAACATACATAATATGATTCACGTACAATGAACAGACAAATGCTTTAAAATATGACTACAAATCTATAATAGTTTTTATTGCAACTATAATAATAAGTATGTGTAAGCTTCTATATTGAATAAAGAAGTTTATTATTGAAATTTTCTAATATAATACTTATATACATGCATATATGTATGTGACGAATACACACACTCGTCAATATATGTTTACTAAAAAGAGTAAATACTTTACTTTGATCAAATATGCAGAGTAAAAATTAAACACAAAAACTATGGGCAAAAGTTATTACGACAAAGGATTTGAACACGGGATTTTAAACTGAAATCCATGTAATCTATCCACTGGGCCATCGCCGCTTATCACATTAATAAAGCCGCAATTATAATATCAACGTAACATATAAAACCTCTTTTAACGAATATCGTTTTTCTCAAAACATAAATCGCCGTAAATTTCAGATAATACGCAGGTTAATGCACTAGAAGAAACGCGTATAAAAAAGGTTTTTGCCCTAAGGGTTGTTACACTATGAAATATTCGAAAGGACATTAACCGCTAAATGAAGACAGATAATGTTAGGTTTTCGTCATGAATATTAATAATTATTTAATTGACTATTACATACGCAATTTGTATATAAAGTAAAATAGGTTTGTAATATAATAATTTAAAAATACCTGTTATATAATGACACTTGAACGATTAAACGGACTTTAGTAAAGATTCATATTATTTTTTATTGTATAGGTTGGCGGACGAGCATATGGACCTGATGGTAAGTGGCAACCAACGCCCATAGACATTGGCATTATAAGAAATGTTAACCAACGCTTACATTGCCAATGCGCCACCAACCTTGGGAACCAAGATGTTACGTCCCTTATGCCTGTAATTACACTGGCTCACTTACCCTTTAAACTTGAAATTGTTGAATATCCGATGATATTACATTTGTTAATTTGAAATAATTTATTTCATTAATGTCCGATTATAAATATATGATTTTCAAATTTATTACATCAAATAAAGTTTATGAATTGATAGAATTATAGATATATTATTAAAAATTTAATTATTTCATATATTTTTATAAAAAAAAATCAGTACCGTAACAGCCTGTGAATGTCCCACTGCTGGGCTAAAGGCCTCCTCTCCTCTTTTTGAGGAGAAGGTTTGGAGCTTATTCCACCACGCTGCTCCAATGCGGGTTGGTAGAATTCACATGTGGCAGAACTTCAGTGAAATTAGACACATGCAGGTTTCCTCACGATGTTTTCCTTCACCGTAAAGCACGAGATGAATTATAATCACAAATTAAGCACATGAAAATTCAGTGGTGCTTGCCCGGGTTTGAACCCACGATCATCGCTTAAGATTCACGCGTTCTTACCACAGGGCCATCTCGGCAAAAAAAATCAGTATCAAAACTTAATTTCGAAGATGGATGATAGCTAGTAATATATAAAGATGGCGGAAATCTGTGTCCTTTCCTCGTCGCTTGATAATTGATGGCGCATTTTTGCGCATTAAATCAATCCAAAAGATACTTTTCACACGCTCGAAATAAAAACAAACATTGAATGATTAACGAGGAATGAATGTTAGCTTTGTGTCAAAAAACAATTTGTACAAAAAAATTAACTGTTTTTTAAGAAAATATTTTATACTTCGTGTATTACTAACAACATTGCATTATAAGAAATATTTGAATCCTAGTTTATCTTAATTTTATTGGGAACAATGAATGTATTATAAATATATAGGTTTCTATAAATATATCATAGTAAACATAACCTGCATATGGCTGTTACCTAATAGATTAACCTTTATGTACCTCCCAAACTAATAATCACGGAAAATGGTATAATATATATTTTTATATATAAATAATTATAATCGCAGCCAAAGCTTTTGCAAATTGTTGGTTATCGGGCGCCATTTTAATTTAGTTACGTAATAAAAACATTACACACACAACTTTTTAAGTTTACTAATAATAATAAAAACATACTAAAACGCCTGTATATATACTTAAACTGAAAACCTCTTTTTTAATAACTTATATTTTTCAACATAGTTCCCCATTCTTGGGGATTGTTTACCTTTACTGGCACATTTTTTCTTACCATTTAACATTCAGTTTCTAAATGTAATCTATTCAATGAAAAAAATATTATCGAAATCGGCTTTACAATAGGCGAAGCTATCGGGGAACTTTCAGACAAAAAAAAAGGCTGAAATGATAACCTTCTTATTGTCAGCTTATAATAACACACATACTAACACTAATCGTTTCTATAAATCAAAATAAAAATCATTAAATAAAAATGTACATAACAAAACAAAATATTCAGTTCAACATCGTGCAAGAATCGTTAGGAGTTCTGCGGTTGTTAATAAAAACTAGACAACTCGTTTTTTCAAAACTCGTTTCATTAATGGTCGATTCATATTTTTAAATAAGCTACCATAAATGTGGTACCACATTTAAAAATACAGTTTGAGTTACACGACGCGCAAACGTAATGCGAGCTCCTTTTACTTTTTATTTGCATCTGTAATGGGATAAAATCAGTGATGATCTGACGAAACCGCGCGCAGGCGGATTACGGTGCGTCTCCTTTGTCAGCCGTTACGGCATCAGTTAGCAGCACTATCCTAACTTGCATCAATATTACAATATATGACATGCTTTATTACAAAATATATAGAATTATTGCAATGATTTTTTCGTATAATATTTTATTTATGATGATTTAAATAAATAAACTAAAATCCGTGCTCGTGAATGAAAATATCATGATAAAAGCTGTGTGTTCCGCAACTTCACTGAAATTCTGCCACATGCGTATTCACTAATCGCATATCCGCAACATATGGAGCATGAAGCAGCGTAGAACAGAACCCCTGTTTAGAACCATTTCAAAAATATATTGTCAAAATAAAGAACGTAAATGCTTAATTAAACAAAAACTATTAATAATAAATCAATTACAGAATCGTCAGTATTATATTGGAATTAGGCACCCTAATTTCGAAGTAGTGAATTCTTTAAAATGACTTAAACAGTACATACTTCTACAGTAAAGGACTTTGTGTTTAAGTATGAAAAGGGGAGGGAATAATTAAAATAAAACTCTCATTTATTTTAATGTGTAATCATAATAATTATAACATTTCAAGAAAACACGCATCAAAATAGTATATCATCATAAGCCAGTTGTCAACATTTCACGGGTGAGTAATGAAGTGAATTCTTACACATTTCATCCTTTCAACCGGGAAGATTAAAAGGTTTATTTTATTAAATGACAACAATGGGCACAGAACGCGTGCATTGCCTTTACATAAGAGGCGTGTTGGGTCGCGCAAGGGCGGCCGGGCGTTGATCTAACGCAGAGTTGATCACCGGTAGACACAACCAGACTTTGATTGTTTCGTATACATTGTGACAGTTACATTAACCTCTATTGCATTGATTTATCTATTGACGTTTTGTAAATGTTTATGATGATAAATTCATCGTATTAATTTGTTTATGAGGACGAATTATACAATGGTATGCGTGACTGTACATATTTCATAAATAAGTTACCTTGTACTGGCTGGTATTTTTTTTTAAATTGAATTCGAGATTTAAAAATTATTTCACAGAGAATAAACTTTTAATATTTTAATTAAGGGAGACCCCAAATAAAATAAAAAGATATTACGTGTAATTAACATTATCAAAAAATAAGAACAGTTATTTTTTAACAGACTGCTTGATAAAAGACAGCAATCAAGTTGGTAGATCACTTCCGTCGATAGACATTGGTTCTGTAAGTAACATAAGTTAAAACTTACGCTATGCCTTGCTAACAATAGGACATAAGACGTTATATAATATATGAGTAAAAATTAACAATTTTTGGCGGTAGAATAAGAAAGATATAGACAGACTGTGTGTGTGGCCATCAATAATTTATTACTGTTTTTTTTATTTAATTTTTAACTCTTTCATTTAATGTCCGCAATGTGTACTGTTTCAAATATTTTTTTGTTTTATTCTTTCTCCAAAGGTCTAAGACATTTGAAGCTCTATAACGATGTTATATTTGCGATGCGTGGACGAAAGCAGATTGTTTTATTTTATATGTTTATCCTGCGATCTGTACTGGATTTATACTGAACATCTGGTTAATTTAGGTGACGAACATTTTACTGGAATCCTTTGCATATAATGCGATGTATAATGGTAAGACCTTTAAAGTTTATTGACACCGATGAGTTAAGCGATTGTGATTCATCTAAGGCGATGTAAGTGATTGCAACTGTCAGTATTTTTTTTACATTATCTAAGGAATACTATAAAGGCTAAGGAAATATAAATTAGAGCCTAACTCTTGGTATCAAGAATTATTTTATGTGTGTGTGTGTATTCATACTTTAAGGGAATACTAAATATTCTATGTATGTTTTGATATACCACTGCTGAGCAATGAAGTATTAATTACTAATCATTTACACTTTTTATTTACGTTATTGGCGTACATAATATTTTATTCCAGAGACCATAGACAGGTTTTGTACCGACATTTTCCTTAAAGACAAAAATTAATGATGAAAATCAGCAACAATTAAAAACGCGAAGTTATCTATCCAGATTTGAATCCATGTCCTTTGAACTATTGTACTATACATACTGGGATATATCTGTCTCTGTCTGTTATATTAAATAACAAACAAAACCTAAATTTGATTACATATATAGTGCCGTCCGGTTCACACACACATGTCTAATCTCAAATTGGACAATAAATATTGCGTAACGTTTGCGTGTCAGTGTGCGTTATAGAGGGTCTCTGACCGTTTGGACACAATATGTTACTCCTTAGGACAGACGAGGTCACTGACCGATCGATTAGGATGTTTGATAATGATAATAAATGTTTTTTTTATTTTATTTTTTATATGAAACACTCTGTATATCAATCAAAAAATGTTAACGAGTGAAGTTATTTTTTATAAAATGAAATAATGTAAAGAATATTATACATATATTCATATATATACATATATCATATATAAGAAAAAAAAAAGATTATATTACAAATGTAATAAAAAATATATATAGTGCTGTGGTGGTATATGTCCACCTGACATAATCATAGTGGATTTTTTGATATTTTCACGTTAAGTGTGTTGCATGCTCCTTATTCTCTTACTCTAACAGATCATGGTAGCATTCACACACGACCGGAGAGTATGGTGGTAGGGCTTTGTGCAAGCCCGTATGGGTAGATTTTTTTTTTATGGAATAGGAAGGTGGACGAGCATATGGGCCACCTGATGGTAAGTGGTCACTAAACGCCCTTAGACATTGGCATTATAACAAGATAACAATATAAGAAATGTCAACCATCGCTTATAGCCAATGCGCCACCAACCGTGAGAACTAAGATTTTATGTCCCTTGTGCCTGTAATTACACTGGCTCACTCACCCTTCAAACCGGAACACAACAATATCAAGTATTGCTGTTTTGCGGTAGAATATCTGATGAGTGGGTGGTACCTACCCAGACGAGCACTTGCACAAAGCCCTACCACCAGTAAATATCACCCTCTTACCATGTATTCTATTGCTAAGCTTACTTAGTATTGTTGTGCTTCGATTTGAAGGTGAGTAAGCCAGTTTAACTACAGGCACAAGGGACATAACATCTTAGTTCCCAAGGTTGATGGCACATTGGCGATGTAAGAGCGGTTAATATTTCTTGCAGCGCTTATGTCACGTAGCATCACGCAGGTCACTTGATAGTCTGTTAAACTCATATAATAAAAAAGACAATTCAGGGGCCGAACCAAAATGTTTACCTAATAAACGTGGTATAGTTGGTGAATAGCTCCACATTATCTTTTTCTATCGTCACCAATTTGACATTCGAAAGAAGAAGACTCACAATTTATTACTGTTCGGCTGTAAAATAATATGATTTAAGAATGTGAAATGTTCATTAATAAGCAATAATAAAAGTTCATTTTGGTAAATTTAATACTTAAATGTTTTGACAGTTATTTCAGATGGAATGTTCAAGAACCCTTTACCGAAAGGGAAAATTTCGTTTCAGAGAACATAGAATCTAATATTTTCCAAGAGTACGTTCACCTCTTGGGAGCTTTGACTGAAAAAATACAGACATAATACTTACTCAAAATAAAATCAAATAAAATCAAAAATAAAATATATTTTTATATAAAAAAATAATACGATGGTACCATTTACGGTGGTAATTTGTGTGGCTTCGTCGTGACCGAGCACTGATCCGAATATCAATAAGTTTACCGTTTTTTTGTTTGAAGGGTGAATGAGCTATTTTAATTACCAGCACAAGGCCAAGGCAATTACCAATTACCTTAGATCGTATGATTGATGGCCTGTATGTTGTAAGCAACTTCGTACAGGGCCAATGTCTTTATATATATGTGTGCGTATCTGTGCTATGAATCTCTTTGATTGTTTGCTTTTCTGTTAATTTAAGAAATATTTTAAGTGATACTAGTGATTACTTTATTTAAAGTAATAGCTTTGCACACGCGGCTTTGCTAGCGTAGAATTCAGTGTGTGACTGAAATCTTTCAAAATCTGCCATTGTAACGTACGTAATTTTTATTTGAATTATACATGATACAAAATATTGGAATTATGAAGTAGCATCGGTAAACGAAAATAAAAATTAATAATTTGGTTTTGGGAACTCGCGAAAAGCTAAATTTATTTGAAATAGTAGACAACAAAGATACGTACGGGAACTTTAAGTTGTTATAACTTTTGACAGACTCAACTAATTTTGATGCAATAAAAATTAAGCGGTACCTTAGATTTATTACAATAATTCAATTATTTGAATTTGTAATTTTCAGCTATTGGTTGATTAAGTCGGAAAAACAGACAGAGGCTAAAATAAAAATATTAATTGTTTTCGAATTTAAATCGCAAATAGCCATATTAAATTAAAATAAGGCAGTTATTTTCTTCAGACTTATTTGAGTTTTAATTAGATATTTAGAGTATATACTCATATTCAACCAAAATAACTTGTATCAATTGTTGTTATCGAGTCGGGATTACTAGTGAAGAAGAAGATACTAGCAGAGGTGCTCTCTGGTCAAATACCTGGGCACCTCTTCAGTCCTACCGATATTTTTGTTATCATTGTGAAGCAGACACAGATAATCCACAAGAGTTGGTGCTGAGAAGGGAAAGTTGTGAAGTCAGCAGTACGACAACAAAGCAATTCAATATTGCAGCAGCTTAAAGAAGCGCTATGCAGCAGCTAGAAGACACTTATTTACTAAATGGAAAGGAAAGTATGTTATAGTGATACGGGAAAACCACGAGTAAACTATTATTAAAATGACATTTAAACGGAAGTAATTGTAAAAGTGAATAAATGAAGATTTGAACATTATATTAATATAAAAAATGACTTGATCAGACAAAATAAATTATAGTGTGAACAGTAGTAATCTCTTCCTAAGTTTCATTTACCGTTTGATGCCCCAATATTAGTTCGGCTTAAACGTTGGTAATAACTGTATCGTTCTGCAGATCCCAAGGTTACTGAGTAGTTGTATCGAAAAAGCCTATATAAGAGCACTTTTTGCAGCAGCAGTTCAACAGTGATTCCCTCCCGGGCCTTAGAAATAACGTAAATTGGTGCTGCGGCTGATCTCTCTTTTTTTATAGAATATGTTAGAGCGTCTCTTTGATCAAATATTAAGAGTTTCGCTGCGCTACACTCCTGATTAATAATATGATAAAATTCTGGAATGTATATTATTATGATAATACATGTTAACAATTTATAATACAGAAAAAATTAAAACAAGTTTTTTTATTGAAATTAAACAATTATTATCATTTAGATGAAAAAGTATCATTTTTACTTCACGTGAAGTTAAGATAAATTCTTGCATGGTAACTTGTAATAGTTCATCTATTTCGTAGACTGTCTACGCGGGCAATGCCCTCCGAAACGTAGCGCGTAGCCGATAAACGTAGCGGGCGGTGACCTCGTAGACCTCAATTTATTCGAATATATATTATTTTCTATATGTATCTATTTTAATATATATTATTTGAAATTTCTCAAAAGTACATGTACAGAGAAGAAAATTTTTATTTTAAATTCGTTATTTAGTAATTCTAAACTAAACTATTCTTTAAGTGCTTATTATAATTTTATGTTAACGTTACTTTGTGGTATGTAATTAAACACTGATATCTTTTTCTGTCATCATTATTTTGATATAAGAAAGAAAAGGATAAAGTATTATTTAAATAATCGGTCGTTGAACAAAATGTATAGGCATAGCCATACTTAGTACAAAGTCATAAGTAATCGAAAAAATTAGATTTTAATAAAAGTTCATTCTGTTTTTTATTTTATTTTACAGAATAGGTAGGTGGACGAGCATATGGGCTACCTGATGGTAATTGGTCACCAATGCCCATAGACATCAGCATTCTAAGAAATGTTAACCATCGCTTACATCGCCAATGCGCCACCAACCTTGGGAACTACACTATTACTAATGTTATAATTAATGATAAATATTACGATTATGAGTTAAATACTACTTGGTAACTAGTTTGATGTCATTGACACTTTAGACACGAAAAGATAATTAAATACATTAAATGTTTTATCTTATTGCTAATTATTGTATATATCTTTAATAATCTTAATTAACACAATATAAAAAAAAAACATTAACGTTCGGTCCGAGATAGCTCAGTGGCTGAAACATGTGATACTTTTGAAAAGGTTCTGCCTTCAAACCCGGGAAAGGGCCACTGAATTTTTATATGCTTTATTTGTTTTGTGATGATACACATTGTTATAGTAGAGCATTATTATGGAGTAAACTAAAAACTTTTTACTTAAGAGGCCTTTGTTTAGCTGTAAGACATTTACTGATTCTAACTCCATTTTTTTCACTTTAATAATATTTATTTTTTATCATACGGTCAATATATATTTTTCTTAATTAGTTTGATTACTTCATATTATTCTGCCCATGACCACCGACTATAAATACATATCGACATAAGATTACATTTACAAATGTATAAACGATGATAACAAAATAATAATATTTGTATTTATCATGAACTAAAAACGGGTAACACGATTTATTTAAAAAGGCGTCTTATCGGTCATTCGCTTTTGCTAACCTAACCCACTTTTTTATACGTTAATATTTCGTCCATTTATGTAATAACATAATACATATGTAAGCTGTTTTAATTTATCAGTGTGAGAAAAGCCAAGATGGCTAACCGTGGATCGACGGGTCGAATACACGTAACCTTTGAATTTTCACGTGCTTAAATTGTGTTTTATGTGTCTGATGAAATTCTGTTACATGTATATTCCACCGTATTAAAGCAGTCTGGTGTAATAAGCTTTAAATCTCTTCAGGAGCAACAACAACAACGAAGCTTACATAGAAACTAATGTGAAAGTACAACAACTTATGTACCAATTATTTAATGTAATATATATTATACGTTCATCTGTACAGACAAAGTCACTCTTTTATTCGCTGGCATTCGACCTTGTGAGTAAAATATCTAATACTCATTTCAAAAGTCATATTCTCTTAATATATGGTTAATTAGTTATAATGAAATAGCAATACGATTTCGTCCAGTACAAATAACGGGTTCAAATCCGGTCAAGCACCATTAGTTTTCATGTACTTAATTTGTGATGTGTTGTGGGATGAAATTCTTTCACATCTGTATCAACCAATTGAAGAGATGTATGGTAGGCTAAGATCCAAATTATCTCCTGAGCAAGATATGAGGCCATCGCTCAGCCGTGGGTATTACACGCTTGTTACTTAACAAACGTAACCAAAAATGTTGTAGGTTATTTAATAAAATAAAAAAAATATATAATATTCTAACGCCAAAGCAACATTATATATGCTTTTATTTAAGAGTCGTTACTCTTATCTTCAAGTCAGTGAAATCACAGGAACAAGACGTCTTAGACTTTAAGGTTTTATGATGAAATAAGTTTCTGTGGGTTACACTCGAATCAAATCAAAATCATTTATTCAATATAAAAGCATTACACATATTGATTGGTTCGGAAAATAACCCGAGAAGAACTGGCGAAAGAAACTCAGCGGGTTTTTTTATGTCTTGTAATTGCTTACAATTTTTCAGTATAAATACATTACTAATAATTCGATTGTCATCTCAAATACACTAATTTGAAACAAATATTAACGTACGAATTAAACACGCGATTTTATCACCATAAATCTTATATTCCTTTAAACGAATATATATATATATATATATATGTATAATATATATATATGTATTTATTTATATAGCAAATAGTAACAGAATACAACTTAAATCCAATGGTAGCGTGGTAAGGTATGTATTCAAAAACAAATTACATTAACACAAACCACGTTTAAGTTATTTTTTTTATCATAAATCTTTTATGCCAAACAAAGAAGTCGATGATTAATGTAAACTCGTTTAATGTAAACTTTCTGAATGTAAAATATTTAAAAAGTTCTTTTTTTAATAATATGAATATAGACACAGATATATTTAATTTATTAAATGTTTAAATGCGGAGCGGTGCAGCGGCCAGACAACAAAGGCGTCTAAATCACCCGTCGAGACGCTCTTAATATACCTAATAACTGCATTTTGATGGAATCGCTAAGTGTTATAACTGAAAACAAACATTATCTAATCTAATCTAAACAAATAATATGGATAATAGACAACGACAGTGTTCATATTTCTTAATTAATCGATAAATAAATTATATCGATACTGAAATAAATGTCAATCGATTAGAAAATCACGGAAAATCGTGTAACAGATGTATTTGTATTCGCATCCCTCGGCTGTCAAAACTTATGTTCTGCCAGTTTATATAATTTTCTATAAAGGAGTTCCATCGTTAATATTTTTATTGTAATTAATGAGAAAACTTTTATTTGTAATGGCTAATTGAAAAACGACTAAACCAATATGCATAAAATTCATACCAGAAGAAACAGCGCACTACTAAATCCTTCTCCGAAAGATTAAATAATAAAGACTATTATTATTATTATATTACAGACGCCACAAGCGTGAATTTTATGTTCATATATTTACATATGTATAACAGTCGAAACAATTTGAAAAATAAGTTAATTAAAATAACAAAATAAATTACTTTAATTAATATTCAGGGATAATCTTGCATACCAATTTTACTTATGTCGTGTTGAATACACACGAGTCACATTTTCATTCTTATAAAATAGGAAGGTGGACGAGACATGGCTCACATGATGCACAAAGCTCTACCACCAGTCAAATTCGATCCATACTTTTTTTTTTTTATAGAATAGGAAGGTGGACGAGCATATGGGCCACCTGATGGTAAGTGGTCACCAAACGCCCTTAGACATTGGCATTCTAAGAAATGTCAACCATCGCTTATAGCCAATGCGCCACAAACCTTGGGAACTAAGATTTTATGTCCCTTGTGCCTGTAATTACACTGGCTCACTCACCCTTCAAGCCGGAACACAACAATATCAAGTATTGCTGTTTTGCGGTAGAATATCTGATGAGTGGGTGGTACCTACCCAGACGAGCTTGCACAAAGCCCTACCACCAGTAGGGCAATAAAAAAAGGTAGTAGTACAATGTTCTTCATGATGTTTTCGATTAATAAACAGAAATTAAGTACTTCCAAATCAATGGTGCTTTCCCGAACTCAAATCTGAAATCTTCGGATACGATACACGTGTTCTTATAACTGAATCTCGAAGTACATTTTAGTTACTGATAGCAACAAGCCATTCGTTTAATTGGAGGGGTAAATAGGAATATTAGTATATTACAAAAAATAATCCCTTTTAATATTATTTATAATCAAACACAAGCATCACTCCACTCAACCACAATAATAAGCAAAGTTCTTGAAGACACAATATTTGTAACAAGCACACAGACTAGTAACAGTGAGAACAAAAGTCTTACATCTAACAGCATTCAAGAACCTCACTGAAGCTGCAAATAGATTTTGTATAATTTACTCTAATACACTCACCTACAGACAATAATCATATCATACGTCCAAACTCTAGTTATTATACGTCATTTTTAATCAGGCAGACCTGTTTAATTATACATTATTGAAAATATAAAAGAAAAAAATTATAACAATAAAAAAAGCTAAAAAACATAAACAAAATGCACATTTAAAAATAATAATAATATAAATAGTTAGGTAACTTTCATGTTAATGTATATATATATATATATATATATATTACTTTTTTGTCATTATTATGTTAGTAAGTAGATAATAGGGGAAAAAAGAATACTTTATTTTTTAAACATTAAAAAACAGATGGGAATATAAATGCTCTTTTTCCCGGTGACCGGGACGGAGTATTTATTAAAGCCGACTCGAAAAAGTCGAGAAAGTACAAACGTGATGTACAAATAAATAAATATAATATTATAATATTACTATTATCATATATAATATTTATTCTGTAAGAATTCATATCGTATTTCACTTGTGAAATGTTATAAATCGACTAACAGTGATGTGCTATTTTGATACTTGTATCCTATTAATGTTATAATTATTATAGTCAAAGTTGCATATCACTATTCAATATATCACGATCGCGTTCTGTTCATACTGTTCATACATAGCCCTACATATGTAAATAAACAACACATATATTTATCATCATCATATAACGTACGGTAGACAGTTAGACGGACAAAAGATTTCAAAATACCAACAATAGCAATACCGTTCATATTACCACCTACATTACATTTACTCATTATGTCGGTAACACACCGTAACGGATACCGTTATTTTAAATAAGGTTTTTCACACACAATAATTGTGAATTAGAAAAAACAAACAGAGATTGTCACATGGGTCATCTGATTAAAGAGGTCACCACCGGCCATATATGCTGACACTGTAACAAACTTAATAACTAAATACAAATTTCAGTTTAAAGATCTTAATTTTACTCAAAGAACATACAGTTCACTTAAAGAGCAATTTAAGATATTTCACATAGTAAAAAGGGTAGACAATTTAATCGTATCGTATTAATAATTTAATAACTAAAATACTATATTACTGGTGCCTGTAGTTACACTTTTTTTTTCACGCGGGAAAAACGCATTACGCGTTTCCCCCACGAGAACAGTGGAGGGATATGTGGGGATAGGCGTCGAGTGCGCCGCGAACATTAATATAACAGAACAGCGGTACCCTTTCCGTCTTAACGAGAAGCCTGTAGAACACTGGTTCTCCCACCTTTTAATCACAACAATCTGTTTTGCGGTGGAATCATTTGATGAGTGGGTGGTACTTACATAAAAAACTAACCGTATGATATAACAAATTATTAGATATATATTTATACAAATATAAAACGTAAAGTTATTTTTAATCTATTATATCCATACAAATATATAAGTAATATTTCTTTTGAGACACTAGAGATGTAAATACTAGAGAGGAGAGAAATAAACATAAGGAATGAATCTATATTTCTAAACATCTGTTTATGATTATTATAATATACTCATATATATATTACGTATATGTCAAGTTAAAATATATACAATAATTAATCTATAATATTTTTTATATTCTGTATAAGAACCAACGAATACTAATATATTTTATAAAGTTTGTATCAATGTAGTTTGTAATCAGCCTAATGCAGGTTAACTTTATGCGTAAGCGACCTACACATCAATATTAAACCGAAATGACACAAATACATGGTGTTAAATACAGGATCATTATTATTATATAAGTGAGACGTACATTTTTACTTTCATATGACTCATCATACCGATAGTATATACATATAAAAAGTAACTGTGTTTTATAGTGTACTGTTTTTTTGTGCAAACAAATCTCCACGGATGTGTTGTTCGTGCCTTTGTTGTATCTTTATACCATTTTGACTGCCGCGTAGATCTAGTGATTATTGGTCCGAGCTGGAAATTGAACCCAGGAGATCGGGGTCTGCAGCCTTACATCAAACCACTACACCAGCCGTCTCTATGCTGGTGTCGTGCGATCGTGCCCTCTATGGGGCTCCCGTTTGGTCTCACAGGCTATCGGGCGTCCACCGCTGCAGGATTAAGATCCAAAGTTCGCAGCGGAGAGTGGCCATTTGCATAGTGCGAAGATATCGCACGATATCCTACGAGGCGGCAACCATCCTAGCGCGCTTTTCGCCCTTGGATATTCTGGCGGATATGGACGCGAGGGTCTACCAACATACCCGCATCCTCTGCCAGAACAGTAAAGGCGCGCCCTCTTCGAGTGCGTCACCGTTACGGTTGTTTTGGAGAATACTATCTTATCTACTATCCGTGCAGTGACGGAGAAAGAATACATTTCACTGCCCCTCTCTTTCCCATGGGTGTCGTAAGAGGCGACTAAGGGATATCTGAGCGACCATCTGCTCATCTGGTGGTAGGATGCTAACATCCGCCTGGCTTGTTACCACCGTACGCATGGTGAAAAACTCGTGAAGTGGCTTGCAGCCGCGTTTCGAGGTCAGCCAGCGTACAGCCAGAGCCCGAGCGAGTATTGCCGCGATGGGTGTTGGTCCAATTGGAGACGGCTGTTGAACCAATGCCGGGGGAACCTGCCGGACAGGGAGACCCGAAGAAACGGCTGTTCCGCTGGCCGCCCGTGGCATAGTACAGGGGCCCGAGCGTGCCTAACCAGCTCGTGAGGCTGCCCCACCAGGCCACGCATAATCTCGGGGTGGACCGTCGTGCCGGTTGGTGACCGGTAGGTGGGGTCCCGGCGGCCACTTCCGGGGGGGGTTCGGGGGCCCTTCCGTCTGGCGGGTCAGTGTATTTTTCCTTTTGGCAACCACTTGGGGAAACACGCCTCCACGCTTTGCCCATCCCTATCGTGGCAATACATCGCTCGCTTCACGTCTCTTTTCCATTCTATTTTTCCCAAATGGCGCAACAAAACAGAAATAACGGTCGTACAGCGGTGCACACCCCCACCATACCCTCGCTGTTTGAGGTCGAGTTCTCTAACATCCGAGGACTCCACACTAACCTCAACGCTGTCCACCACCATCTCGAGACAGCACGGCCAGCAATGTTGTTTCTCACGGAGACACAAATACTCCGTCCTGCCGATACCAGCTACCTTAATTATCCCGGCTATACGCTTGAAGAATCCTTCAAAGCGAAAGCCGGAGTATGCTTGTTCGTCAGGACGGATGTTTGCTGTCACCGACTGCGCTGCTTGGAGGACCCCTCCTTCTCCATGTTGGTGGTACGTGTGGACCTGGTTCGTCAGAGCCGAGTCTACGTGTGCCTCTACAGATCCCACAATGGTGACTTGGAGACAAGCCGATTATTTGACCATCTTAGTCGGGTGGCAGATGCTGCGCAAGAGCAATTTTCTAACGCGGAATTGGTGTTTTTGGGGGATTTTAATGCTCACCACGAATCCTGGTTGAAATCCCTTAAAACTGACCATGCTGGAAGGACTGCTCATGCTTTTGCTCTCACACATGACTTGACCCAACTGGTTGATCAGCCCACCAGGATCCCAGACATTGATGGGCAAGCACCTTCTCTACTGGACCTTCTGCTGACTTCTCACCCGGTGGAATATCAGGTTGTGGTTCAGGCTCCTCTTGGCTCTTCGGATCACAGCCTTATTTCTACCAGAGTGCCACAGGCCAAGCTGCCGCCACTAGCGGTATGCATACGTCGCGTTTGGCACTATAAGTCGGCGGATTGGGACGGTATGCGCGATTACTATGCGTCGGTCCCTTGGAAGGAACGTTGCTTCAGTGGGAATGACCCGACAGCTAGTGCCGCTGCTGTTGCTAGCGAGATCATGCTGGGAATGGAATACTACATTCATAGCTCAGATCTCGTCAGTAGGAGTACGCGTAACCGTTGGTTCACTCGTGAATGTGCCGATCCTATATCAGCTAAGCAGGCGGCATATCGCAAGTGGATCAACGGCTGCATTAGCGGGGCATCTAACATTGACTCACTGAAAGCAAACTATAATAAAAATTCCAAGTCCTGTAGAAAGTCATACACGAGAGCGGATGCACAGCGCATTGTACAGATTGGTCATGACCTTGTTTCGCATCCTAGGGGCTCCCGTAGCTTCTGGCGTCTGACCAAGTCTGTGCAAAACAATTTCTGCCAACCTTCGCTGCCACCGCTCAGAAATCCGGACGGATCGCTAGCTCACAGTCCGCAAGAGCAAGCTGATCTCCTGGCTAAACTCTTTGCCGACAATTCCGTCATCGATGATTGTAGTGCACTGCCACCTACAATACCTGCATGTGGCCATACGATGCCTGACATTAAAATCAGGCAACGTGATGTGCTTGCGGAGCTGCAATTACTTGATGTACGGAAAGCTAGCGGTCCCGATGGAATACCAGCCATTGTGCTGAAGAAGTGCGCAGCGGAGCTGTCTCCTGTGTTAACGCGCCTGTTCCAACTTTCTCTCTCTTCGGGAAGTGTGCCGGAGGCTTGGAGAAGAGCTAATGTGCAAGCGGTTCCCAAAAAAGGGGATCGGTCTGACCCGGCAAATTATCGGCCAATAGCTATCACCTCAGTACTTTGTAAGGTGATGGAACGGATTTTAAACAACCAACTGATCCATTACCTAGAAGATCACTCTTTAATTAATGATCGTCAATACGGGTTTCGACCAAAACGATCCACAGGTGATCTTCTAGCGTACGTAACGCACCTCTGGGGTGAAGCTATCGACAAGCATGGAGAATCGTTGGTTGTCAGCCTCGATATCTCCAAGGCTTTCGACAGGGTCTGGCACAGAAGTCTTCTCTCCAAGCTGCCGGCATATGGTCTGCCTGCTCAGCTATGCACCTGGATTGCCAGCTTCCTACACAAGCGTAGCCTTCGTGTTTTAGTTGATGGTTGCGCTTCACAATTCTATGTAGTGAATGCTGGGGTCCCTCAGGGATCTGTGCTATCTCCCACACTCTTTCTTTTGCATATCAATGATATGCTCTCTCTTGGGAACATACATTGGGAGCAGACGATAGTACAGTGCATGGTGGATACCACGGACGCGCAGTGGCTGGGCGAGCGGAAATTGAGGAGAGGCGGAAGAATCTTGTCATTGAACTCGATAGGACGTTAGAGCTCATCGCCAAATGGGGCTCTGATAATCTTGTTGAGTTTAATGCCAAGAAAACACAGGTATGCGCTCTCACGGCGAAAAAGTCAACATTTTCCCCTCTTCCCTCCCTCTGTGGTACTCCGCTGGTGATGCAAAGCAAAATCGCCATGCTGGGGATTGACGTTCGCTGCGACCTTAGTCCAAGGGATTACATCGAGGCTGTTATAAAAACAGCTTCACGGAAACTCGGAGTTCTGAACAAGGTGCGGCGCTTTTTCACGCCACAACAACTGTGCCTGCTGTACAAAACACAGGTACGGTCTTGCGTGGAATATTGCTCGCACCTTTGGGATGGCTCCGCTAAGTACCTACTTGAGGCCTTGGACCGGTTGCAGCGACGTGCCGTACGCATTATTGGCGACGTAAAGGTCACAAACACCCTTGAACCTTTACAATTGCGTCGTGAGATAGCAGCACTGAGCACTTTCTATCGACTGTATCACGGCGAGTGCTCTGAGGAATTATTCTCTCTAATTCCTGCTTCCCCCTTCCTTCTTAAGTCCACGCGAGCTGGTTCTCGATGTCACCGCCTAACTGTGACATCAATTCCATCGCGAACTAAGAAATTTGGCAACTCCTTTCTTTGTCGCACTTCCAAAAAATGGAATTCTTTACCAGCTCACGTGTTCCCCTCCTCTTACAACCCGGGTTCCTTCAAACGAGGCGTGAAGAGGCATCTTGCGGGCCGGCAAGGCGAAGGCGGCTAGTGCAGAACGTTTTTCCCGTCTGTACTGGCCGTCGTCGCGTTTGGACTCTACTACCACTTACCATCAGGTGGAGTAGAGTCATTTGCCCTCCCGGCGAATATAAAAAAAAAAAAAAACCTGTGTAAGATCGGACGCGAATCGACGGCGATGTGTCATCACTGGTGCGTGGACTGGGACACCGCTCAGCATACGCTGGAGGTGTGCCCCGCGTGAAGTGCGGAGAAGGAGATCCTGGTCCTTGAAGTCGGACAAGACCTGTCCCTGCGAGCAATTGTGTCAGCGATGCTTCGCAGGGAATCGGCGTGGAGGGCCGTAGCCTCCTTCTGTGAGACCGTCATGGTCCAGAAGGAGACAGCGGAGCGGGAACGGGAAAGGGCCGATCCTGCTCGGCGGAGATGACGATGGCGTCGTCTCGGCCCTCCCACAGCCGAGACGCCCGGGGCTTAAAAGATAGGGCGTAACCCTGGGGCCGTGGATGCGTGATGAGGTTGGAGCCTCGCGTGTCCTATTTCAGACGGCCCTGAGGAGGACAGCAGCCGGGATGGCCTCGCGTTGCCGTACGCACTAGCGAGGAGTGCGTGGTGGCGATATTACCTTGGAGGAGAGCTCCACCGAGCCACGAGCGGAGTAAAACACGGGAGAGGCCGCGGATGCGATATATCAACTCGATCCCGTAGCCTCTCCGATCCGTGCTGAGGACGGCCATCGCAGTGGTTTTAGTGGGTAAGAATTCCACATAACCCAGTTCCACTTCTAGGGGACCCGGGTACCTTTCTGAAGGTTTCCACTGCGAGAAAAAAAAGCCACTAGACCAACGAAGCAGTAGGAAGTCATCAGATTAACCATGTTACTACATATATTATTGATAAAATTTATAAACTTTTAGTTACCAATCACTTCCAAATTCATTCAAACTAAGGTCAATGACATTAAGATAAATCTAAAAATAAACAAAAACTAGATATCTTATTTCTCTAAAAATCAATGTTTATTTTTAATCGACTTACAAATGAATCTAGGTTGTTTATGTAAGTCTATACACATTCATTCATTTAAGATTCAAGAACGTCTGGTCATTTCATCGTTCATTATCCTTCCTGAATAAAGGTATATGGAATTTTCTATTTGAGACACACTGCTCAGCTCAATGGGAAACGTAGTATAGTTTTTTAAATATTACAAGACTAAAATACCTACCACCTACCTGTCAAAATTAAAATATTCTTTATTCAAGCTCTTATAAAAACTTATGTGTCATCATATTACAGTATTCAATCAAATTTAAAGCTTCTATTCTAAATGCATGTCTCGAATCCTACAGTAAAGTAAAGTAACAGCCTGTAAATGTCCCACTGCTGGGCTAAGGCCTCCTCTGCCTATTTGAGGAGAAGGTTTGGAGCTTATTCCACCACGCTGCTCCAATGCGGGTTGGTGGAATACACATGTGGCAGAATTTCGATGAAATTAGAAACATGCAGGTTTCCTCACGATGTTTTCCTTCACCGAATAGCACGAGATGAATTATAAACAGAAATTAAGCACAGGAAATTTTAAACAGAAATTATAAATAGAAATTAAACACACTCGAAACCTGCATATGTCTAATTTCACAGAAATTATGCCACATGAGTATTCCACCAACCCGCATTGGAGCAGCGTGGTGGAATAAGCTCCAAGCATTCTCCTCAAAAAGGGAGAGGAGGCCTTAGCACAGCAGTGGGATATTCACTGATTACTGAAATGTAATTTTAGCGAGATTAAACGGCAAGAAACTCAGTAGTTATTCATTTTTTATCAAATTAAATGCGGTCAACTTTTACGTCGAAACGTCTAGAGACGAAATAAATACTGATATGTGTAATATCAGTAACACGGATTTATACAACAATTATGCGAATTTTATCAAACGAAAGTTCCTTTGATAGCTCAGTGGTTTCTATAAATTTCAACCAAAGATCAAATCAGTACTGGTTAAGAAAAAGTATCGTGAAAATAATCGTATGAAAATCTTCCAATTGTTTATTCACAGACATTCATCGAAGCAGCGTTGAGGATTTCACTTCAAGCCTCTTTCTTGAAGACGATAATAGACCGGAGCCGGGCCGTGGAACATTACTTTACAGGCATACATCACTTTTAAAATACTTTACAAAACATTAAAAATCGTTGTTCTATACGGATAGTTATAGTATATAAGATTAGCAAGTCGACTTTCAACATGATTATGATTGGTTACTCCAGGGCTCTGGTGCAACGGACGTCAAATCTGTTTGCTTCACTGGTTAAGTGGGTTTTTACTGGCATGACTTTGTGTCATGAGAAATGTTAACTACCTTTAAAATACCAACGTAAAGAAATATAATAGAAATTTTTGTGACATTGTACTGCAGACAGGACGGCTGACGCTATCGCTGGCACAATTGGTGATCTGGCTTAAACTAGTTCAAGCCAGTTCTTGAACCATTTAAAGCTTGAAATAGTCTTGTAGATATTTATTACAAACAACTTGAAAAGGTTCAATGAGCGAAATAATCGATTTCCAAGTTTTACGCTGCGTCAACGTTTTTAGTCATTTGTGAGTTTTATTTTAACTCAACGTCGTACATCGTCTGAGTGGTTTAATATTATTGTTGCACATAGAATCATAAGAAAATAACACAATTAAAGAAACAGAGTGGAAATATCAAACTACTGGGAAAAAGTTTCCTGTCGTAGGGAAAAGGTTTTGAAGCTTATTTTATTCTGCACCAAGTTACACATGTGGAAGAACTTCATCCGACACACGCACTGAATCATAAACCTGTTTACTCGAGTTTAAACCAATAATATCCGGTTAACATTGATGAGTTTTACTGGACCACTAGATGCTGATGTCCGCTACTTCGTCTTTGGGATTTTTTTGTGTTCTGTTATACCTTTTTATCGTCCATACTAATGCAACACATCGCTTCTACTGCTTTATTATGTATAAAAAGTGAATTTAAAATTATCTGTAAATAACGATAACTTTTTTCACTGTCATTACATTTCAATGAAACAAAGCCTTAGTGTTGCTCTAAATTGAGTTAGGACCGCAAGAAAAACCCTCTCAGTAGTTTCGGAGATTAGCATGTAAATATTGTCTATTTTTACAGGCTGGTCGAAACAGGCAGACATGCATGATTTGCATTGCACCCAAACTCGCTTCTTGATAAATATATTGTAAGTACAGACACAGTATATATTGTTATATGTATAGATAAACGAATATTAAAATTAAAAGTTGAATCCGTCAATTGACTCTCTTCAATCACCGTGTGTGAAGTGAAATGTTTTTCTTGTCTTATTTTATGTCACGCTTCGGAGCATGCAGTTGAACCTTCGTATATGTACAAGTGTCGAAAGCCCCTTAACATAATTTAATATGAAAGTGATAGTTTTTCTACCGTAGAACGTTATATAAAGATTATAATGTCACTCATTTGACTTTAATATTTTATAATTTATAACAAGTTTATGCGAACTTCATATATATATAAAGTCTTTTTTTTTAATTTCAATATTGGAATTTGGAACACAGATTTTGTATTCCGCTCCGAAGAGGTGTTTGAAAAGAAATGTTTTGATCATACGGCTTATAACGGACTGGATTTAATCTTTGAAGGTTGCTCCTTCCTTCATATGAACCTTAAATCATACTGGTTGCTATCTAAAAGAATAATTTGTATGTATGGTTACTGTACTAAACTTAAGACATATCGATACTTTTTTTTATTTAAGCGTGAAACAACCAGTTTGTTGTATGTAAATTTAAATAATGTAAGGAAGCCATAAAATATGAATACATAATACAAAAAGGCAACGACGCAACTGTCTATGGAAAATAAAATACAAAACAATTATCGTCTATTAATAAATGCCTTGTACATTTATTTCGTGTACATCTGAATCAAATTATGTATTAAGATTATTATTTGCTTTTTAAATTAATCTTTATAGATGTCATTCCTGAAACAACGCAATTAAAGTATATTATAATAATTAGTTATATATATATATATATATATATATATATATATATATATATATATATATATATATATATATTTAATTATTAGAACCAAGGTACGATAATATTATATGTATTTCTTATGTCGGCAACTTGCTTTGTGTTTCGGCAACTTGATAAAAACATGTCATTTTAAGTGACTGTTTTTATCGAAGGGTTTTGTGAATTCGCTTGCATAATGTTCTGTATATAGGACAACTGTTCTGGGAAATAAAGTTGATTTTGAATCTTAAATTCATATAACTAGAGTTGAATATTGCTTTTATTTTAGTATGCATACTTACTACATATTAGATCAGCAAGGTTACATAGAGGATTTAATATGGTTTTTAATTTCTTAAGAAGCCATGTGATTATGTATTTATCTTATTAAATACCCCTATTCCAGGATATATAAAACAATATATATTCAAATTATATTTATATATTTAATAAGAGTTTCTATGGTCCTTAGAACTTTATTTATATTATTGTTAAGAACGCAATCTGAATAAATTAAATCAACACACAGCTACTCTAACGTACAGTATAAAACAACTGTTTGTAGAAGAATTTGAGTCACTTACTGGTAGGGTTTGCGCAAGCCAATTTGGGTAGGTGCCAGCCTATATGGGTAGGTACCATCCTCTCATCTAATATACCACCAAACAGCAATACTAGGTATTGTTGTGTCCCGTTTGCGTGATTGAGGGATAGTAACTACAAACTATAGGGATATTACTTCTTACCGTTGATTTGTGTGTATATGTTTCTATGGGCGGTGGTGACCACTTACAATCAAATGGCCTATCTGCCCGTCCATATACATATATAATCTATATAAAAAAAGTGTATAATAAAAAAATGTATATAAATTTGATGCCTCTGTTAAAAACTACTCTACATCAATAAACACCTGGAAGACCCGTATTTACAGTTACTCTGTAATCCTACTAACATAAAAATACTTTTGTGCCATCTGGTTAATAACCAGCTTTGATGAGCCGAGTTATACAGCAATTATAACGGTATTATAGATCAACGTTAAATGGAATATAATTTATATGGATCAAAATTTTGTATACTGTGTTTTACTTTTTAATAGAAAAATATAAGAAAATAATATCACTTAAATAATTAAGAGAAATATTCTAATTGTTAGTGTATTACATAAAAATATTTTAATAGTAAGAAACAAACATTACAATTATTACAATTTAAAAATCAATATTAATAATCATTTACTAAAAACATATTATTTACAAATATTTAATATTTAGTTAATGCAAATAAAACTCATTTGAATAATAATAAAATTATAAAAAGTCATTTAAGTAATAATCATGCTTTTGAAATATTTAAATATGTTATACTCTTGTTATAACAAAAAATATAATAATTAAAGTTTTCTCAAAAATTAAATACAAATTATAATGTGATCCTGTTATTTCTGACATATTATTTGACTTTATGATTAAACCAGCGCTAGAAATTGTTGGCATGTGCCGATGTAAATTCATATTCTTATATATTAATCGCAGGATAACTAATCAAACTATCCACAAACCCGCATTGGAGCAGCATGGTGATTTGAGCTCCAAACATCCTCAAATGAGGAGGAGACAGGTGGTCTAAGTCCTAAGCTGGAACATTTTGAGCCGGTTGGCGTGGTTGGTAGATACTTGCCTTTCACGCCAAAGGTCGTGGGTACGATTCCCACCCAGGACAGACATTTGTGTGCATGAGCATGTCTGTTTGTCCTGTATATATTTACTAAAGAAAAATAGTATATGTAGTAAATCAGTCATCATTTCCATAGTACAAGCTCTGCTTAATTTGGAATCAGATGGCCGTGTGTGAATGATGTCCCAGGATATTATTATTATTTATTTAATCAACCGAATAGCTTAAATTAATTAATGAACTCCTCAACAGCCAACAACATATAATATGTTTTTATAAAAGCCTGTTTTGTTTATGATATTTTTTTTTTGGTAAACAAAGTGTCTACATGTCAGTTATTAATCAAGAAATATTTGTGAGAAGCCAATGAAAATGTATTCCTATAAGATCGACGTAGAAGCAAGATTTTTATTTTTAATATAGTCTCGCAACACACCTGGCATATTGCTACATTTTATCTGAATGTGTGAATAGTGTGGGCATTTTACATCATACGATTATATTTGACTACGGTTAAATTAAAAACAGTAACAAAATATTTTCTGTTAATATTTGAAAGGTTAGTGAGCCCGTGTAATTACAGGTACAATAGTTATGCAAGGCATGTGACTGTGTCTCTTAGTGTAGTACTACACTATATGTGTCATCAGGACTATTGGCACGTCAGCCGCTTAAAGAAACTTACAATATTTCTGCCAAAGGACTCCGAATTCATTTGTATTTAATATTTACCTGTACAATATATTACAATTAGATTAGAAGTCATACATAATATTTATTTTGGATATAACAGGATTGTTATATTTGATTAATTTTGTTTTATATACATTATAAATAATTCGGTATTTTTTTCCAGTGTTTGTTAGAATATTTGATATTATTTATAAATAATATTAAATATAATGAAGTTATTATATAATATTCGATAAAATATAACGATTTAATAATACGAAAATTCTTTTTGTTTATATGTCATAAATCATATCGTACCGTAACCGTCTCGTACGCGCTTAAAATTTTCTCTTTAACATCTGCTTAAAACTTGTAAAGCCTTAACTTCTTGACACATATTAAATAATAATATGAAATAAGACATAGTTAATGATGTGTTAAGTTGCGTACAAAATATATGTTTAAGATAGTTTTGTTTCATGTCATTACTATTCTCATTTTATATTATAATAATTAAAAATACTATAGAAATTATGATTATGAACAAACCTAATTTATTTAAAAGATTACCTTATATATATACGTGTAATTATTACGCATAATATAATTTTAATATTAAAACAATTTATTTAATGTATGTAGGTATTAAAGTTACTTGAAAACATATAAATTATACAAGAAGACGAATTTATAAGTTTTTTTAAATAAATTGTGTTTGTAAAATAAAAAATATATATTTATTATATGGCATGATATTTGTGAGAATAATAAATGCATGAGACATTATTAAAAATGACATCTGTCGGGTGAAATGTCTCCGTACAATAATTTATCAAAAATAATTAAGACTTTACTTAATAAATTACTTTATTCAAGTTGTGCCAAAATACTAGCTGTATATTTTATGTTACAGGTCGGACAAATGGGCAATTTGATGGATGGAGTGGTCACCACATAGACCTTGACGTAAAACAATATTAAACATTCCCTACGACGCCAGCCTTGGGAACCAAAATGTCCCTTGTGCCGGTAGTTGCTACTCACTTGTCTTTTACACTGGTACGCAACGATACTAAGTGTTGCTGTTTAGCGGTAGAATATCTGTAATAGTGTGACTGCCTCGTTGGTCTAATGGCTAGATATAAAAGGCCGCCGAGCCGGAGATCCTGGGTTCAACTCACAGGTCAACACCGGTCGGGCCAATAAAAGTTATTGGGTTTTTCAGTCAGAAAATTCTCAGTAGCAGCCCGCGGTCTGGAAGTTGGTAATGTGTACACTCCCGTGCCTCGGAGCACGTAAAGCTGTTGGTCCTGCGCCTGAACTCTTTCCGGTCGTGTCGGATTGCCGTCCCATTGGACAATAAGAGTTAAAAAATAAAGAGTGCACCTGTGTTTGCACACACACTTGTTCACTAAAATATCTCCTGTACAGTTGGCTAATCTCTCATCATCATTATTATTATTATCTGTAATAGTAACAGGGTAAATCGAGAAACCAGTGTTAGACAATGGTTTGGCGCTTATTGAAACAGAGTAGAGGAACGCTATCTTGAGGCGAGTTGTTGAGTAATGAATATACATTAGGCAAAAATTCATCCGTTCAATGGAAGTCTTTAAGATATTTTTCTTCAACGTAATATATTTAAATAAGTTATAAAAAATTCTAAGAAAATACTAACATCATATTTAATTAAGCATGTAGCTTTACGGATAGTAACTCACCTCACTCACCAACTGTTTTACTACCGTAAAGTATTATTTTGTATTTCGGTTTCAAGGTTGAGCCAGTGTAATTACAGGACATCATCAACCTGATGATTAGCTACTCATTGACATTGTAAAAAGTTTATACTGATACCAGATGTTGATCCATTTATACGCGTCTGCCTTTACATACATATATCATGTATCTTCTAATAAATTTACCCCAAATACTAAATGACTAACTCAAAGTCCAGATATGGAATTTTGTCAGAATTTCATTCATCACATTCATCCTCACATTTCCGTAACATTGAAAACAAATTCTCTTTTATATGGTACAAAAGATTTAAAAAAAAACAATAAAAACGTAACAGACTTTGAATTTCCTACAAGTGATATTTTTTCTAAATCCTTCTTTAGAAAAAATATCATAAGTCTTCGTTAATATATGAAGTCGTCTCATGATAAATTAAATTAAAAAAAAACATTAAGTCATTGTACCATATAAATACTATTTGATATTCCATTAAATATTATTCGAAAAAATCTACAATATTAAATCATTCGAAAACAAGGTGTGTGTAAATCAACACAACAAAATGATTCTCCGATATGCATTTTCGATATAAATACGTCGCCTGCGCACCGCCCTTGGTGGCGTCGGGCGGCGAACCCGACCATCAAGGTCGGCGCACATTGCATTGTATCGTGTAGTGCGCATTTTATTACAATTTCGTAATAGAGTTTTATATTATTTCAATCAATGATTCATTAAAAATGTATATGTAATATTCGCTTGTACATGTGTGTGTTAGGTTTTTAGTTTAAAACTCTGTTTTTAGTAATAGTCCACTAACCTCTGTTATACGAATGTCCTTTAATGTCATTGGATAATCTACAAGCGTTGAAATTTTAAATCGTTTAAAACAACTGTTTTTATTAACATAATTTAAATATACTGATTAGTAATAGATTAATTGTTTGTAATTAGGTTTTGTTTTCATTCGTTTAATTAAAGTTACCTTGAAATCGGGTAAAAAAAATTGTCTATAAAATAATGTCCCACATCTCGGATAGTTTCTCCTAATGATTTGTGTATTATTCCACCACGCCATATTGGTAGAAATACATGCGAAATATTTTCTTTACCGCCGAGATAAATTAAAAACAAATTAACTTCATGAAAATTCAGTTGTCCTTCCATAAATTTGTATTCACAATCTCCAATTAAAATTCACACGATCCAGCCACTTAGCTATCTCGGCTCTCATTCTTTGGTATAATTAGAAAATTATAACAATAAGAATTAATAGCTCAATCAATCACGTTATTAAGTGAAAAATACAGAATAAGATCTGGTTTCTAGTTCAAGAATACAGTAATTCAGTTTTATCACTTTTTCTACAAAAGGAAAAAGGCGGTATAAGTATCTCCAAAGTTGCAGTACAGCGTTTTATTAGCGACGTCTTGCGCCCGCGATACAGCGCCATCTATCTTGTGCAGATATTTTGTGTAACTTTTTTTGGAACAAAACTGTATAAAGTAAAATAAAAGTTTAATTACTAGAATTTCATTTTATACTATATCATACATATATATCGTAACTTTTAATATATCACGTATCATATATTTTCGTATATAATATTTGTATTTGTTAGGAGTTAAGTTGTTTTTTGTTTTTCTTTTGTTCATCTACAAACACTAATTCCTGCATTTCTTGATGTTGCCTCGAGATTTCTATTGGCATTAAAGCAGCCTCATATAAAATATATATTATGTGTAATAAAATAAAGTATTCAATAAATAAATAACATAAGTTCTGAAAATCTTCGTAGTAATTTTGGTATATAACTACAGAATTTGTTAATACGTATGAGCGCTACCTACCGGGTATTAATATAGCTATCAAACGTCGTGGGTAAAACAAATATTATTTTACTATATAAATTTGTCTTCGTATAACTTACGCAATAAAAGTAGATAGGATCAATTATTATATATATATATAAATATAGTAACAACCTTAGCCCACGGGCTGTTAGCCCACGGCTGGGCTAAGATCTTCTCTCCCTTTTGGAAGAGTTCGGAGTTCATCCCCTTTTTCTTATTCATTTAAAATTCAAATTCAAGCAAGCAATCACTGAATTTTCATTTGCTTAATTTGCGCTTACGATTAATCTTGTGCTCGGGTGAAGGAAAACATCCTGAGGAAACCTACATAAGTATAGTACCAATCCGCATAGGAGCAGAAAAATAAGCTTCGAACCTTCTATATAGATAAGAGAAACTGCACCATAAATAAATATATGAAACGATTCTATTGGAAGACAAAAATTCTGTCTACACGATCAAATTCTATAAGAAAATCGTATAAGATATTGTATAATATAATAAATTTAATAATGTTGTTCCATTGCGATAAATATAAATTATCAAGTCGAAGTCGAAATAAGTAGAAGTTACTTTCTAGAAATGAAATGACTCACTCACTGTCTAGCAAATCGAATGAATAGTTTTTAACCGTCAGAACGAAATCGGAATTAAAAAAGGAAACGCTAAAGTCGAAAGCTCTAACGTAATACGTTTCTCTCTTTCACACGCATCGCCTTTAAACGTGCTAAAATGAGACATGTGATTTGATGCACTAAGGGGAACCTAACGCATTTCTGCAAAGTGACGCAATGCTTACGCAAGGGGTCGTTGGCCTCAAGGTGACCCTGAGACCTCAGGCCCTGAAGGTTCTATAGGACGAAAAAAGGAGCTTCTTTGAAGGGCTTTGTTTTAAAGCCGGTTAGGAATTAATGTTTTTAAGGATCCGTTTATTTGCTTATAAAGTATTTTCTTGAGTTTTCGCATTAAATCATTTAATATTATTGTGATAAACGTGATAATAGTTAATAAAGGATAATATAAATATAATACTTTGATTGATGTCCGTCTGTTCGATATCGGTTCGGATTAAATTAATTAAATTATAATTAAATAGATGAATGTTATATTGTCAGTATCAATTTAATAATAATAATTATAAAGAAAGCTTTTCTTTTGTATATTGACGGTTACCTACATACTAATATTTTTTTTTTTTTTTTTATAGAATAGGAAGGCGGACGAGCATATGGGCCACCTGATGGTAAGTGGTCACCAACGCTCTTAGACATTAGCATTGTAAGAAATGTCAACCATCGCTTACATATCCAATGCGCCACCAACCTTGGGAACTAAGATTTTATGTCCCTTGTGCCTGTAATTACACTGGCTCACTCACCCTTCAAACCGGATCACAACAATATCAAGTATTGCTGTTTTGCGGTAGAATATCTGATGAGTGGGTGGTACCTACCCAGACGAGCTTGCACAAAGCCCTACCACCAGTAAATATATCCAGTTACAGCCTTTAAACAACCCACTTCTGTGTAAACGCCTCCTCTATTCTCGAGGTTTGTCTGATTACACCACGCGATTCCAGTACGGTTGGATTGGAGACGTGGTGGCATTACCCACCTATGAATCAACCATGAATCCACGATACCTTTAACTGATCTAGCCAACAAGCCATTTCAGCTCTACAATATTTATAAAAACATATAATAATGTATGTACAAAATCCATCTGTATAATTCAGATGTTTTTGGAAAATTGAATTCCGTTGTTTCGAAGATAAATCTGTTTTTTCTCACACAATTAATGTACGCTTGACTCACAATATTTTCACGAGGAGAAAGCAATGAACTTGAAATCACGCAAATTGTGTATGTCGATGACTTCCATATCTACTGCGAAATTATTGAACCTTTATGAATGTATATTACCACAAGTTTCTTTCTATAATAACTGCATTATATTTTGACAAACTTATTTGTTTATGTGTGTATGTGTTTTGATATGGATGTGTTTCGGTGATGTGTGGGTATTTATTAAGACATTTGTTGGTCCCTGTTGTGAGGGTATTTATTAAGACATTCCCTGTAACCAAATGTCGTCATGTTTGGAATGTTATACGTAATTATTGCAAATTTTACTGCCATAACGTTCAATACTAATTTTATATAATATATTATATAAGTAAGACAATGTAACAGTAATAGTATTAAACTTTCTGGAAATTTAATTGAACAGGGAAACGAAGGGTCATAAATAAAAGCGAAATCGACTTTCCACACACAAGTTTTGTATATTATTTTATTTAGAAGTAAAAATAAATTTATATGTAGAATACGAATATGAAAAATGGTTATTAGACTTGGCTTTTATATAAGCTTTCGTGGGTTCGATATATTTAGCTTAATTTTGTTTATGTTATTAATGAATAACATCATAAAAATACATAAATAAAATAGAATACGTGAAACCTGACCAACGACTACGGGTTCAAACCTGAACAAGCGCTGTTGAATTGTCATCCGTGTAATTTGTGTTTATGCATGTGTCGGATGAAAATCCCCCACATGTGTATCCACAATCCCATTGGAGCAGCGTTGCGAAATAAGCTCCAAACCTCCTTTAAAGGAGCAGCCTGACACTAATATTCGCCCGTGGCTTCATCCTCGTACTAGGGGTAAAGGGACAAGTATTAAAAAAAAGTTGCCTATCCGTCCTTGGGTTTCAAGATTGCTTCAGACCAAATTTTATCAAAATCGAGTCAGCGGCTTACCCTTGAAAGCAGACAGAAAGAATTACTTTCGCATTTATAATATTGCTATCGATATATGAAATCAGTATGAGCTATTAATAACTATATTTGTAGTAAGCTTAATAAAAAAACACACACACATATATGATTCATATCTAATCTAGATCAAAGAAAACCCTTTGAAAATTAGGTAACAACAGTATTTAGAAATAATCAAACCAGGATTATATTACGTTAAGTAAACCCACTAAGACCAACAATGTAATAGGCATCTCATCTGCCTATCTATATGTACATATGTTTGTATATATGTGTATATTAACGTCTAAACGCTCGGATTACATGAATGTCACCGAGATCGACCTTTATGAGACAAAAGTCGAAATAATAATTCCATTAATGTCTACTTATAAATCACATTCTGAATATAATTTTGTGATTGTTACACGATGATCGTGGGTTCAAACCCGGGCAAGCACTACTGAATTTTCATGTGCTTAATTTGTGATTATAATTCATCTTGTGCTTTACGGTGAAGGAAAACATCGTGAGGAAACCTGCATGTTTCTAATTTTACTGAAATTCTGCCACATGTGTATTCCACCAACCCGCATTGGAGCAGCGTGGTGGAATAAGCTCCAAACCTTCTCCTCAAAAAGAGGAGAGGAGGCCTTTAGCCCAGCAGTGGGACATCCACAAGCTGTTACGGTACGGTAAGCACCATATTGATTTTATTATTGTGTTCATCGGTCTGTGAAAGGTGTACAAAACGGATAGGTAAAAATTATTAAAAAAGTTATATTAAAGTATCAGAAAGTGATATGCGATATTGATCATTATTATATATAATATTTCAAGAATACACAAATCAAAATAGTATATCACCATAAATAGCTTGTCAACATTTCTCGGGTAAAGAATGAAGTATTTTCAAAAAAAAAAATCGCACTTTTGTATACAGTAAATTAGGTTGTACATAAATGAACATAATATATAAGTTAAAAACATTATATTCTACTACATGCAAACACTGCATACAAAAGTATAAATGTAATTTTAACTCATGAATACGCAGAATGATATAGAATAATATGTATAGTATTATTGTAGAAATTGCATTTCGAACTGGAAATTAAAAAAAAAACGTTTTGTTAACATAAAAGTAAACTATCATTGGGCGATTATATATGATATGTATATATATTATATATACATATATATATGCTCCTTCAACTATACGCAATCAAGTCAATTTTATTTTCCATTTTCCGCAGAACATTTTAATTTTGTAGCTGTATCTATCTATATCTATCTTTACATAATTACATCCGACTAAATTTTAAAATAAAAATTCAGCTTTTATTTCTAAGCTCATGTTATTTCATTGTAACCTATTTACTGGTATATATGTTTATTTATGTTATGACACCCTACACCTTCCGCTTTCTTCTTTCTCTACTCTAAATACTCTTACTCTTACTCTCTAAGCCATAAAGCCACTTCTTATATATATATCTTCGCTGTCTGTATTCTATGTTAAAGTTATATTTTGCTGTAATAAACATTTTTAGAAAAAGTAATTTGTATTTGTTTAAATTCCCCTTTTTAATAACTTATATGAGGACCATTAAATTAATAATAAAATAGCACTTATCATTACAATAGAAAAATAGTCATGATTATAATTCATTAATAGCACAATAAAGTATAAATTTATGACCCTATTAATCATTTCCTTATTTAATATTCATAAGAATTATATAATAACTTATCTTTATGACTGTATTTATGCATATACTTACAAAGTCATATTACTCACACACCAGTAAGGAATCTCGTACATAGATAAACTTTTTGATATAATACGTTTTTAATGTAAAATATATATAAATCATTAATAAAAAGATAAATAAATTACCAGTATCTTATATTTCTTCATCCTTATTAAAATCATTAAATATATCATAAATTTATTTATATAAATAAACATACGTATATAAATCCAAATAACAATTATTTTTATATAAAATAAGTATAAAAAGAGCACCATATCGAAATACCCTTTACCATATAAAGCAAAACAAAAACATTAAGGGGAGACCGATTTCAATGATCTAATGTTTTAAGCTCCCCCTCTAATGCGGTACAGACAAACCAACAGACAGCATTGTAAGGACACAATGGCGGGTCACCTTGTCTGCGCTTACGCAATAGTTTTTTTGCGCTTCCAATAAATTAGAACAACGAAATATTTGTTCGATGAATTCTTCGTTAATTAAATACCTACGATACAATGGCTTATAACATTTTATTAAAAATGTTTTGTTGTTATCTTGTTTAATATTTTAATGGATAAAAATAAATAAAAACTATATATTATAGTTAATTTATTATTATATTATTTATTATTATATTATAAAGTTTATTAATATAATAAAATAAACTAATTATTTTTATTAGTCACACGTGACTAGTAAAAATATGCAAATATTTTATGTATGAAATTCACATTTACGTGTATAAATATGTATAGTTATAATAAATTACCTAACATATATAATAAAATAATTATTTAATTTCGGTATGTTCGTATTTCTATGATTTTTTTTTAATATTGTTATACACTATTAATATTAACATATAAAACAGTATTAAAACGCAAACAAGTTTGTTTCATTTAGGTAACAAAAAGCGTCTCATTTATTATTATGTATACATAAATAATATTTATATATATTTAACGGATATTTATTCAATTATTTAACCGGGTATTATGTGCACAAATTGATATCGTTTTAGCTCCAAAACCGTCCGCCCTTCCACGCTTAACCTTACACCATCCTCCGTTTTTTATTAACAACCGGATTAAGACTTCCAGACTATTATACGTTTCTGGGAATCGAATTCGAGACGTTAGGGTAGGTCACAGTGACTTTTAGGTCACCTTGCCGGTCGTTGACCCGTTGGCCTTGCTATGGGCACCATGAAATGTCTACACCGTTATGGGGTGAGAATGTATAGGTCGTTATGGAGTTTTTTTTATTCATAAAACTGGTTAATATTGTTATTTTAAAGGTTTGTTAAGTAAGGTGATGTCTGTAATTTTGTCGTATAACTGTTACTATGGGAGCTTTATATATAATATTTTAAAATGTTTATTGAGAGCGCTGCAGTCTGAATAAAGTATATTTTGTTTTTTATATCTCTCATATCATACTGCTATAAAATATTTTTATTATTCTAATGTATTAATAATATATAATATATTTATGTTTTAAGCATATGTACTTATATATGTGAACTATAAATCTATTCATGAGTGATTTCAGTTTTTATATACACTATTATTAGTGTATATTTCTTCAGTATTAGTATACTTTGCATTAAAAAATTAAATAACTAACAATTATTCTTGCATAAACCCTCATACTAATGGACACGTCTGATGTACACCAACAATCCGCTTATCATGTTTTTTACCACCAAATATCAATTCGTATTATTAATTTTCGGTTAGAAGGCTCGGTCCCGATAGTTAAGGTGCATTGAAAAAAATAAGTAATTTTTCATACTCTTTATAATCTATGGAAGGAGGTGACCAAGGAGATTTTACACCCATAATTTTTTGGACATCTCATTAAATATATTCCTTATACATATATATCTTAAATTTACTACCTAATTCCAAGTTTTAGTTACCAGATACGTTTTCCTACTATGTGGTCACCATTTCCAAGATCAATTGCAAACACATTGAAAAACTGAATGGTACTTACACGGATTTAGCCTCGATGTGAATATTTCACCTCTATATATTTCTTCCTTATGTATCTATATCTGATATATATGTTAATGTGTATGTATATATATTACAGTTATTCAGCTTAGAGGCAGATTATAATATGGAAATTAATTTTATAAACTTTTATATCATAATATTATACATTTTTTTGAATATATCAAATAGTTTAGTTTTGCCATATTCAACAACCAGCACTGCACTCAGTCTTTCACTCCACAATGGGACATTTGTAGTCCAGTACTGTATTTCTGGGCTCCTGTGAATTATTATTCATAAAATTATATATATTACGATTCAAATTATTAGAATCATTTGTTCAATTTTAAAACAAACTGCCTGAAGTTCACGTGCCCATCAATTCATCGATATAATTAAGTAGGTACTTTATATTACAAAATCGAATCGCCTCTAGTCATCAATTTGTTCGTTAGGATTTTAAAATGTATGCGTTGCTAATTTTGATTGAGTTTTAATTTATTCGTTATAAATAAAATTGTAGATAATATATAATGTCATTAGATATTTTGTTAAAAATGGACGGTATTACCGTCTTGTATATATAGTATAATACCAATTGAAATGTTACTATTTAATTTCAGAAGTTTAGTTAAATCTACCTGACAATAAATCTTTATCTATGTCTTTAAAATAATGTCTGAAAACTATATTAATTATTTTTCTTGTGTCTGTAATTTAAAAAAATGTATAAAATTTTCTTTGCCAAGTAACAGAAAAGCGATTACGAAGAAACTATCATAGAGGTTCACGACCAGTGGTTTTCGTTTGCAATGACATACTTTAATTAATTTTTGTTTGAAATATACCAAAATGGCTTAAACCCTAATAAATATACATATTCAATAAACATCACAACTATATCAATAAAAATATATAAACTTTATACACCACGCAGACGAAACCGCGTGAAACAAATCAAGTCCAGAAATATTTCAACCAATTATAATTTTTTTTACAATGACATAACAATTACAAGGCAATTAAATACGACCTGTTCAAGATCACGTTGCAATTGTATGACGTAATACTATATTATTATGAGTCATTTTACCTTGCATCGACATTGTCCTTCCTGGAAATATGTCTAGACATGTCCTTTTAGGTTATAGAACGATATTTGTGTATACACGTCTGTCTGAATTAACTATTCGTTGTTTATGTAGTAAATTTGTTTATTCCTATACAACCTTTTTATTAACAAATGCGGAAAAAACATCGCTCGAAAATCATGCTTGGTAAATTTTTATTTTTATTACATTTAATTCTACTGATAATTAACCACGGTATTTTTTAACTGTGAAGGTCTTTGTCTATTAGTTGTATTAATTATAGAATATTGCACACTTTATAAAGTACATTACTTTACATTAATACAAAAGCAGATATATAATAATTATTTGAAACAAATATAAATACTAAAAGATACTTCATAAGGTTCATCAAAATTTGACAATAAGTTTTCGATCTATGCGATAACAAACAAAGAATGCATAATGTAGTTTTGGTACTTTTATATTATATTATACACAGACACAAAAGGGTATATTTGATTTATTATTCATTCTTCTCAAGCTTTCATTTTAAAAGGGCGTATTTATCTTTAAGCGTGTGTCATAGCGTCGCGACGCTCCCGAGTAGGGGAAACGTCATCGCATTGACAGTATGACTCAGCCATTATGCAATTCTTTGTTACAAACTATCGTCAGTTCGATGGCCTGAGTGCAATTATAGAATTATATATAAATTCAAAACATAATTTTAACATTAAATGTTTATCAACTTTTTTACAATACGAGATGGCCTCGTGGTTAGAACGCGTGAATCTAAACCGATGATCGTGGGTTCAGACCCGGGCAAGCACCACTGAATTTTCACGTGCTTAATTTGTGTTTATAATTCATCTCGTGCTTGCCGGTGAAGGAAAACATCGTGAGGAAACCTGCATGTGAGGCCTTAGCCCAGCAGTGGGACATTAACAGGCTGTTACTGTACAACTTTTTTAGTGAAATAATAACAATTTCTTTCTCTACTTGTCGGCTAAATATATATATATATATATATATGTGTGTGTATGTATATATGATTTTTTTTTTAATGTATAGGAAAGCGGACGAGAATATGGGTCACGTGATGGTAAGCGAACATTACCGCCCATAACAATTGGTGCTATAAGAAATATAATTACATTGCTAATACACTAACAACCTTGGGGACTAAGATGTTACCTTGTGCCTGTAGTTACACTGGCTCACTCACCCTTCAAACCGGAACACAACAATACTAAGTACTGCTGTTTTGCGGTAGAATATCAATATTAATTGAGTGGGTGGGTGGTGCCTACCCAGACAAGCTTGCATTTAACCCTATCACTAAGTATTATGTGCAAAAGGACGGTCTCTGCCTCAACAGGAGAGTTTTGATTCAGATAGAACAATTTTACGTATTTTTTCGTGGTATACGTATGTAGGAGTATAACACATAAAAGTTACTATAACAAAACTTTGAGATTTCTGAGCGCAATTTCATGAAAGATTAGCCAATTGCATAGGACATATTATATTTCACAGCTGTGAGCGCAAACACAGATACAGCCTCTATAATATCAAAATGCGATGGGAAGGCATACAGCACGATCAAGAGAAGAGTTCAGGCACAGACCAGACCAACTTTATGCTTTCCGAGGCACGGGAGTGTGCACTCTTTGTATTTCTGCTGCTGTGATACTACGATAGAAAAACTCAGTAACTTAACATTATCCGTATAGCATATCTTATAATGAACAAAAGTAAACTTTTATATCTTAGAAAGAAAATTCTATTGAAAACTCGACAAGCAAATATCACTATCCAATAGGATGAATTATCAAAATTATCTTACAAATTCACGTCACGTTGTTTAAAGTATAATAATATATTTTTACAAATAATTTAAAGGTCCCTTGTTTTATACAATTCGATGACACCCAAAATAAAGGGCTAGACAAGGACACGAGAGTCTAAATAACCACTTCGTGAGCGTTTAAAAAATGTCAAATATTATCGATAAAATAAATGGCTTGATATATTTTATAAACACTACTTCGTTCTATTAGTCTCTTATGTTTTCTATTTATATACAGTCGAGATGGCCCAGTGGTTAGACCGCGTGAATCTTAACCGATAATCGTGAGTTCAAACCCGTGCAAGCGGCATTGAATTTTCGTGTGCTTAATTTGTGTTTATAATTCATATCATGCATTACGGTGAAGGAAAACATCGTAAGGAAATCTGCGTGTGTCTAATTTCACTGAAATTCTGCCACTTGTGTATTCCACCAATCCGCATTGGAGCAGCGTGAATAAGCTCTAAACCTTTTCCTATAAAGGGAGAGGAGGCCTTAGCCCAGCAGTGGGACATTCACAAGCTGTTACTATATTTAATAGAGATAGCCTGTTATTAACTGTGACTAACTGCTTAGAAGAAAAGCCCAAGCAACTTTTGAATTTATATTTAAGTTAATATATATAAAATAATAATAATTTCTGCAAAATTTTATGAATTTGTTAACGTGTTCCAAATATCACTCATACTTGGCATTGAAGGAAAACTTCGTGAGGAATTCTTTACGAGTTTAGACGGAAATTTGCCAAAGTTTCTATTCAGTAGAGGACGCGACTTTAGCCCAGCTGTGGGACATTTGCAGGCTGTAACTATTTTACATAATATTAAAAATTATTTGGTGTACTATTAAAAATTATTTGGTGTACTAATTAATATGATAATTATTTGAAAAAAATGACTCACTGATAATGAATTGATTTATTTGTATGACTAATGTGAATAGAAGATAGCCCTTTATGAATAATTTTGATAACATTTAACGGGATGAATCATCAGAGGATTTCTATTGATATCAAATACAAAATTGGTTAAAGGATCATACAATTTGGATTTACTGGGACAATTACTATAATGATTATATACTAGAGTCCACCCGCGGTTAGGCATGAAATGGTAGGTACTCCTTTTCTGTATCTCTAACAAAGTTTGATTGAGTAACTAAGATGTAAAAAGAAAATTCATTTCTCATTTATAATAGTAGTAAGAATGAGTCAAATATACGCTTTATATTCAGTGTATTCAGCTGGCTGGAACAAAATGTTAAGATTTTTTTTACACTAGCTACCCGTCCCGTCGATCATGGAACGCATACCAGCGAAGCTCAGTCAGGATGATTTTTACTACTTATAACAATTATATTTCTACCATTTTAACCTTTCTCATAAACACTGTCCATTAGAGACTAAGAATAGTAAGGAAATCCGTCAGTAGTTTTCAGTTAATCGCTTTCCGACAGACAGACGCGAAGGGAGATTTTGTTTTTATAATATGCAGTTATCTATATTTTTAATTAATTAATATAATAAATAATATTTTTTTAATAAAAATTTGTTGTAGTTAAAGAAAGAAGTTTGAGGACAGTGTTAATACTCCCGTGCTACGAAAACCATAAAATAAATAATAAATTTAGTTTCATTAAACCTTAATATATTATATATTAGTATCAAAAATTTAACGTCAGTTTATAATACTGTTTAATGTTAGTTATTTGAACCAGTAGTTCTAGAGAAATTACGAGAAATTTGAATATAGGCATAAAAAAAGACTTTAGATTAGGTTATAAGAGGTTTTTTTTGGGTACTAATATATCCCTTGTGCCTATATATACACTGGCTCACTCACCCTTCAAACCGGAACATAACAATACTAATTATCGCTGTTTGGCGGTAGAATATGTGATGCGTGAATGGTATCTACCCAGGCGGGCTCGCGCAAAGCCCTACAACCAACTAAATACAAGTTAGGTTTATAGTAAGAATTTTTAAATGTATATATATATATATACACATTTAAAAAATATATATATATATATATATATATATATATATATATATATTTTCTCTAGTTAGGAGACTCATTGAGCCATACAGCAGCGTTATTAAAAAAAAAGTCTAACTAACTCTAATTTAATCTCTAATTTAATAAATTTAATTTAAAAATCGGCATTTTGTTAGTGGACAGAATGGTAAAGTAATTAATTAATTATTGGCGCGACTTGTGATTTCTGGAATGTGTTCAAAAGTGTTAATTAAGGTTTTACGAGTAATTGAGCGACTTATTTACATCAATTTGTATGATTTGGTGTTCTTTTTTTTAAAAAGACTAATTCGAGGTATTTATTGTTTCACTTCTGATTGATAAATATTTATTTCTCAAGTGAGCTATAACCCTTTTGAGTATTTAGTAATTATTTAACACTTTTTGCACAACATATACATAAGATGAGAGAAGTAGGAAACAATCAAAGAAAAAGAAAATAAAAAGTGGTGCGCAAAGGCGGTCTTATCGCTTATAGCGATCTCTAACAGACAACCTTTGGTGAAAGAATTTTTGTGCATTTACATATAAAAAGGAGATAATAAATATTTAATAAACTACACATATCTACATCCCACTAACCACATATAATAATACATACATACATATATACCTTACTTGGAAATGGACAAATAATAGTTTTTCAAGCGGTATTTAAAAATACTCAAAGAATTCGACTGCCGAATATCTGTAGGTAGTGCATTCCAAAGTTTGATGGTTTTTGCAGTAACAGAGTTACTGTAGGTTTGTGTCCGGCTGCAGGGGGTAACTAGTTTATTATCATCCGAAGAACGCAGGTTGTGTGCGCTGTCGCAACTAAGAAATTTAAAGCGTTCTTTAAGGTAGGATGGTGTGTGATCGATATAAATAATAGAGTAGAGAAGAGACAAGGCGTGTAGATTTCTTCGTAGTCTGATTGGCAGCCACTTTAACTGAGACCGATACTCAGAGACATGATCAAACTTTCGCAGACCAAAAATAAATCTTATGGCTATATTTTGCAGCCCTTCTAATTTATTTATTTAGGTCTTCAGTTAAATTCATGTAGCAGACATCAGCATAGTCCAGTATTGGTAAGAGGAACGTATTAGCTAAGCTGATCTTTGCCTTGATAGGTAATAGCTTTTTCCATCGCCTTAAAAAATCAGTGATAGCGAAAATCTTACGACTCATTTCAGCAATTTGAGGTACTCAGGAAAAGGAAGCATCAAGAAGTAGTCCAAGATTTCTAACAGTCTCTTGCATGTGAAATATTTGGCCCTCAAATAAGATTGGAGGTAGATGTTTATCTTGGACCCTCGTCAGAAGCTTATGACTGCCAAATATAGCCACTTGCGACTTTCTCGGGTTGACTTGCAGACCATAAGATTTACACCAATCAGATATCTTTGCCAAATCATGATTCAAGGTTGCATCTGCCTCATCGATACTGTCTAAAGGAGCGTTAACGTAAATTTGTAGATCATCAGCATATAGATGATAAAAGGAGGAAATAAGTGAAGAGAGAGTATTAATGAATATAGAAAAGAGAAGAGGAGAGAGCACACCACCTTGCGGGACACCGGAAGGAATATATAGGTAGGATAAATATTTATTATTAGCCATTATGCATTGCTGTCAATTAAACAGATAAGATCGGAACCATTCAATGACATTAGAATCTATGCTTAGCGATCTTAGGATTGCCAAGCATATGTCATAGTCGATGTTATTAAAGGCATTTGAAAAGTCAAGGAGAGCTAGTACAGTCACGGATTTTTTATCAATACCCTGGCGAATGTCGTCACATACCTTAACAAGAGCTGTAACTGTACTATGGCCTAATCTAAACCCAGATTGAAAAGGGCACAGGATTTTATTAATAGTGAGGAATTGGTTTAGTTGAGAGTGAACAACACGCTCTAACACCTTTGAAAGAAATGGAAGAACAGAAATAGGTCTAAAATGAGAAGGAAGCAAAGGATTGGAAACTTTGGGAATCGGAATCACGAGAGCTTTACGCCATACAGAAGGGAAGGCACCATGTAATAAAGAATAGTTAAATATATGGCATAAAGTAGGCAATATACTGTTAAGGGTAAGAAGTATAAGTTTTCGACTAATTCCGTCACAACCGATTGCATGTGATTTGATGCATTGGATGTGTTTTTTTAATTCTCCCATGGTAACAGGACTGAATTGGAAAGGAGGATAGCTAGGGATTGGCAATGAATGGTGATAGTTGAGTGTGATGGATTTGTACTGATTGTTTAGAGAGGAAGAGGAAATAAAGTGTATATATTTATATGTATATTTTTGTATTATACATTGATTTTTATAGTTTCGTTACATTTCTTATTATCAATTAAATTTATAATTTATTTATCAATGCTAAAGATTTGGTGATATGATTGAAGACTTGTAATATATTTTAAGTTCGTTTTGGGTGCTCAATTGAGTGTGCGATGAACCTTTATGCCTAGGGTATACGTGAATTTTAGTGATACACAAACAGTCTAGTGGTGGTAGAGCTTTGTGCAAGCTCGTCTAGGTGGGTACCACCCACTCATCAGATATTCTACCGTAAAACAGCAGTACTTAGTATTGTTGTGTTTAGGTTTGAAGGGTGAGTGAGCCAGTGTAATACAGGCACAAGGGATATAACATCTTAGTTCCCAAGGTTGATGGCGCATTGGTGATGTAAGCGATCGTTAACATATCTAATAATGCCAATGTCTATCGGCGTTGGTGACCGCTTACCATCAGGTGACCCATATGCTCGTCCGCCTTCCTATTCTATATAAAAAAGTCATTTAACATTTTACAAGATTTTCGGATTCACCATTGCAAAATCTATTTGCAAAATTTATAACAGAAATAAAATTTAAAAATAAAACTTTAAACCAAAACTCATAAAAATAAGTTACTAATACTTATAAAGCAAAAATAATATCAGCAATGTACTTTATATTTATGCCAAGAAATTATTCGCTTGAATATATATAATAAATTTTGATACATATATACGATATAATTATAGTCGATTAATGTGAAATAGTCCATCCATTGGTTCGTAAATCCGTCGTTACGTAACGCTTACCCGGTCCGGATCGCATGCGCCCGCGACCTACTTGCGGACAAGTGCACGCGTGTAAACTTGCAATATGCAACTTGCAAGTTGCACACTTGTTGCTATGGCTATACACTTGCAAAACGTATAAATGTATATTACGTAATTATATATTAGTAATTTATTAACTATATTATTATACGTTCAATTTGCTGCTGTTATTGCAGGTAAGACCGTGTGGATATTAAATACGAAGGTATACAATTTCGACTATCCTTTATGTATGTACCGCTGGTTTTTAGGGGGTATTCAGGTGCGCTTCCACATGCTATGTGAGACTGGGCATCGAGTAGACACCCTCTCCTCCTCATGTGGGGAAAACTCGTAAATACGTTTTTCTGAAAACAGGACTTTAACCCTCGGATTTGATTCTGTTGAAAACACTGTGGCTAATATATAAAAACATATTGTGTTAACCTTACTTAGGTAAAGTTTTACTGAAATAATGACGCTTAAAATTGACGCAAATCGCAAATAGATCACAGTATATTTAATCGTCACCTCAGCTACTTTAATTACATATTTCAAAAATGTGAATTACATATATTTGTAATCAAATAATATGTTTGTGGAAACAATATAATTCAAATCAAAAACACTTTTATTCAAACGAAATAAGTTATTTAAATTACAGCTGTGAGAAATGAATAAATCTTTAGCTCTCGCCTTCATTGATAGGACGAGTTATATAAATATATATATAATCGAATTAGAAGGATGAACAACCAAACCGCATTCATTGTACGAGTGGCCACGACTCATCTCGACTAAGATGCCAGTTGTACACTCTCGCTGAGGACGCAATCCCTTTCAATTTCAATAGTTCTACTTAGTTGAATAATTTTAATTTTTTATATAAAAAATATAAAATATTTTTATTATTAATTACATAGTAGGCACCATAATTTAAAATAATATTTTTAATTCTTCATATTATCATGTATTTCGAGATATGACAACTCAGACTGCATTATCAAAATATTAATAAAACAAGGTCTGTAAATAGTCTTGTTATATACATGTATATCATATTAAGATCGTATCTACCATATAAAACTAAAATATAATCTAAATATAAAATATTTGTAAAACATAAATGTTATATTTGATATAAAATTAACAAATCAGATTGAATTTCTGTCTGCTAGATTGAATAAAGATTTTTGACTTGAATATGATCTTTTAATTTATTTATTGGTACATGCACCTCGGAAAATTGGACCGAGAATGTTGGGGGCTGTATATTAATGCAAGCGTTCACAATATAGGTCAGACAGCTACGTCACTCATTGTATACAATTGGATTACGAAACAGCCCGATTACCGAATCAAATGTAAATGCGACCCAATTTATATTGATAGGGCGATAATGAATTTAATATACATTAAAATGGGAACATGTTATGTAATATATTTTTTTGTAAATGTTTTTTGAAGTTATAATAATAATTAGATATTTTAACTATGTTTTTATTATTTGTGCATATTCAAATCAAATCTTCTTTAAAGTTTTATATTTTTATCTAACAAAATTTAAAGGTAAAATTCATATAGGATAGAAGTCATTGCTGCAATCCTCACTACCGAGTCCATTCTAAGTCCAAAAAATATATTGCTGGTATGGGAATATCACACACATAACCTCTGCACTATAATATGACTAAGTCATTAACACCACAAACGTGTGACTTTATGTTTTTATTGTGTATAAATTAAATAAATATTACAACCGTTTTATTCAATTTCACTGATTTATTATTAATAAATTATTTATACGTAAGAATAATTTTTTATAGTTTAGTTTTAACACATATTTTAACATACATATATACGTACTGATTTTCTGTCAAAGTTTTTTGAAAATTAATGCTCGTAATAGTTATTTATTTTATCGGAATATATCTGCTAAATATACATGTTACTAGAAGGGGAAAGAGTATGAATGTTGATGGATATAGGAGACGGGGGAGGCCCAAGAAAATGGATTGCGTAATAAAGGATATATGTATAAAAGAGGTAACTGCTAAGATGATGAGTGAGAGAGAAGTGAAAGGAAAATATATTTTGTGCCAACACATAGTGGGATAAGGGCAGGAAGAAGAAGAAACAGAAGAAGAATATTGCTATAAGCGATAAGACCGCCTTTACGCACCATTTTTTATTTTCTTTTTCTTTGATTGTTTCCTACTTCTCTTATCTCATTTATATGTTGTTCAACAAGTGTTAAATAAATAAATAAATAAATAAATAAATAAATAAATAAGAAGAAGATTTCTGCTAAATATAATTGTTCTGATTCTTGGCGTTGTTAGAAGTTTAAAATATTTAAATGCATTTGTTACAATATTAATCTATTTGAACATATTTAAAAACATGTCAAGTTTTTACATAAAAACTTTTACGCATTGTTGCCACGTTAGGTTTATAATAATATATATTTAAAAAACTGCAAATCATACACCAAAGTATAAATCAAATTGGAGTTTAAGTTTGCAAGCCATGCTAATAATTTAACAAAAAACGTATAAATTTAAAGAGATATAAAGCTTAAAATTATATTACATTCATCAAAACCTTTATACTTCTAAATAACAGCTACAATGCAAACAGATTTTACCATTGAATTGTATTTTTGTGTGTATTATTTTTTTTAAAATAAAAAACAGATTACAGGTAATAAATACAAATGTTATTGAAAAAAAAAGTAACATTCGATTCAGTCAGCCCCACCCTGCCCCAGTTAATATTAGAACCGCTTGCGCCACCGTCCCTTGCATAACAGTTGAACTATTTCGATATACTATTGTTCGTTAAGCTTAAGTAATTGTGAACACATAGTTTTCCTTCTATTATTATTTTAAATTAGTTGATAACATACTATTTAAAAAATATCGTTAACAAAACTTACACGTGTAGGATGATATTCTGTATATTAGATACGCGGACTGGAAAATAGCCCACCTGATGTTGAGTGGTCACCACCGCCCACAGACATACTTAAGATACGCTAACCATCATCAATGCGCCACCAACCTTGGGAACTAAGATGTTATATCCCTTGTGCCTGTAGTTACACCGACTCACTCACCCTTAAAACTGAAATACAATAACACTATATATAAGTATTGCTGTTTGATGGTAGAATATAAGATGAGTGGGTGGCACCTACAAAGCCGATCTAGCACAAGTAACTGCCTTTGTTTTCTGATACACTTTATAAATAGCGGCTGAATTCAGTGCCTCATTGTGTTACTATCTCTTAGGCCTACCGGCTATCTTTTGAGGTTTCCGTTGTACAAATTGACGTTGTACGAATAAAGAAAGAGTTGTTGAGATTATAGTCAAATAATTCTCACACTTTTAGTGTTGAACTCTTTCGTTTATGAAAACTCTTTCCGGTAGTGTTGGATTGCCGGCTTATCGTATTATGAGAGTAGATATATTAATTATATACAATTAAATTTAATAAAAATACATAACAAGAACCATTAAGAATTTATACATAACTTGTTTTTTTTTATTTGTTTTAAATTGGACGTTTGAGATTTGATATTACAAGTGTTTTTTCCTTCTATCTCACCTTGTCTTACATCACGCTTACGAAGGTATGCGCCTTGGTATAAATAGGCGTGTACTTCCGATTTTGATTGCATGTATACTTATTTCCGGTTGACCTTAGCCCTATAAGGTTACCTATATTATTGACACAAGTTATGGTAGTGTACAAATTATGTTTTATTATTTAATTATAATTGATATATATCCTATTATTCAAATAATGGTAAAACTCAGAATCTGGTGTACTCACTAATTGGTTCTGCTAAATAAATGATTATATTAACAGTTATTAGGCTTTAACTAATTATTAATCGATAATTGCGAATCATCAATTCTCAACCCCAAAATTATACTTATCACATTAATTCCTTGTCCGTAAACGAGATATATGAACAAATTATAAAACTATTTGGCCATATACTGTTAACATCGTAATATCAAAATATTCTTATTCAAACAGACGTTTACATCTACTTAAGAATCGTCAAGCGCTACCATTGGTAACTAATTTTTGAATTGGCCTGACTCGATATTTGAACCAAGGGCCTTGAAAGCTGCGGCCTTATTAGTTAGCCCACAAAACTAACGAATTAACCAACTACACACATAATAAAATATAACATAATTGATATTACCCCAAAAAGGTACGACAATATAACAACACCGTGATATTGTTGAATATTCATCTTTCTAGAAATTTCCAGGAAACGATTAAATTATAATAATTATTGCAATAATTATACGATAATTCAAACATGAGCTAATAATATGTTTATTGAGTATCATCAATGAGCAATGGCCTTATCTTTGTTGATGCTATTTTTACCTCACGCTGGCATTGGTATTGATTCATTATCAGATGAATCGTGTGCTTAATCATTATTATGGTTAATTAAACAAGAGTCAGTTACAACATATTGATTAATAACTTTATAAACATTAAAGTTATTGTGGTAATTAAAAATGTTCTTATTCTATTATAATTTTCATTAATCATATAAAATTGGATTATAATACAGATGCGCAAAGTGTTTTCGCAAAAATTCTCACGTTTATACTGTGTATAGTTATCATATATTAAATTGCAGACTTAATCCTGGCAAGGTAGGATCGAATTTTCATGTGAAGATGTAATTACAGGCACAAGAGAAATAACATCATCCCAAGTTTAGTGGTGATTTGGAAATGTAAGGGATGATTAATCTTTTTTACAATGTCTATAGGCGGTGGTAACCAATTGCCATCAGGTGACCTTGCCTGTCTACCTAGCAATTTAATAAAAATAAAAATAAATAAAGGCTCTTAAGCCCAATTCTGAAATCAAAAGACTACTTAGACTATGAACATTTGTGTTCGGTGAATATGTTTTCTCCGATAATATTTTATAATATTAGGACATCCGTCTATCTTCGTGCGAATTTATTAATTTATATTCAACTTTTCTTATTTATCATATATATTTATAATATACAACGCCGCTACAATGACTGTCCACATCCAGGACTGTAAGACGAAGGCGATCCAACTGCGCAGAGGGGTGAGACAGGGGGATGTAATATCCCCGAAACTGTTCACCAACGCGTTGGAAGACGTTTTCAAAACGCTGGATTGGACTAGGTATGGAGTCAATGTAAACGGCGAGTACATCTCACACCTTCGATTTGCCGACGATATCGTCATCATAGCAGAGTCGCTGAAACAACTCACCGAAATGCTGCGTAGCCTAGGCGAGTCTTCCCGGTGTGTCGGTCTCGGTATAAACTTGGACAAGACCAAGGTCATGTTCAATAGGCATGTCGTGCCGGGACCGATATACGTCGAGGGGAAACCTCTCGAAGTTGTTAGTGAATATACCTACCTAGGACAGATAATACAAGTCGGTAGGAACAACTTCGAGAAGGAAGCCGATCGAAGAATTCGCTTGGGATGGGCAGCATTTGGCAACCTTCGTCAAGTCCTCAAGTCGTCTATACCGCAATATTTGAAGACGAAAGTCTTCAACCAATGCGTCTTACCTGCCATGACATACGGTGCCGAAACGTGGACACTAACTGCGGGACTAGTCCACAAATTCAAAGTCGCTCAGCGTGCTATGGAGCGAGCTATGCTCGGAGTATCTTTGAAGGATAAGATCAGAAATGAGATTATCCGGAAAAGAACCGGAGTCACCGACATAGCTTGCAAAATTAGCAGGCTGAAGTGGCAGTGGGCTGGTCACGTATGTCGTAGGACCGATGGCCGTTGGAGCAGACGAGTCCTAGAGTGGAGACCGCGAATCGGCAAGCGCAGCGTAGGGCGCCCTCCAGCCAGGTGGACCGACGACCTTAAGAAGGTGGCGGGCACCAACTGGATGCGGAAGGCGGAGGACAGGGAGCTTTGGCGCACCTTGGGAGAGGCCTATGTTCAGCAGTGGACAACGATTGGCTGTTGATTGATTGATTGATTTGATTGATTTATAATATCCTATACTTCATTCTGTTGATGGACAGAAAGGTAGTCATTAATTCATAATTGGTGTATTGTAAATTGTTGAGTGTGTTCAATTGTGTTATTTGGATTTTTAAGTAATTTTTTTAATCAATTGGTATGACTTGATGTTCATATACTGCTATATTTTATAAAAAAACCGAAAGCAATTGATTTATTTGTTAAGGAATTTAAAGCTATTATATAAATACATAAAAATGCACAAATGGCAATAATAAGCAAAGTATGATATACTTCTAACTGATTTCGGCCATTGCGACAGTTCTTGAGTAAAACAAACGTGTTGGCAAGTACAAGTACAAATAATGGTGACATTAAATATTTGTCCGTTGCTGGTGCATTGACGATGTAAGGAATGGTTAATATTTCTTACAGCCCCAATGTCTAAGAGCGATGTTGACCACTGACCATCAGGTGGCTCATTTAGTAATCTATTATAAATAAATAAATAATCAATGATAAAATTATATTTTTGGAGTAGATGTCAAATTACTGACAAGCGACTGAAATGATAACCCTTTTAAACAATGATTTCACAAACAAACACGGCCTTGTTATACTTTTATTATATATGTACATCGTCCGTGTTTCAATATATAAATGTTTGGTTGAAATGTTCAAATATGATACGGCCTCAGCACGCCAAGTAACTATGTCAAAATACATAGATCGACAATTTCTTACGAAACACATGCAATTGACGCTTGTGAAACGCAGCTAAAGACGTTTGAGCCTGTTTGAACATGTGTGAATAATTTTGGTTTATTCAGATATTTTAGAAGACATAAGTACGTGTCATATTTCTAAATAAGCTTGATGCATTTACTAAGAAAATTCGATGTCGTTTATTAGAGATTATATTATTATCTGTGGACAATACCACTGGCCACCTACACTTGTAGCTGTCAAAGGTTTTTTTTCTTTTTTATTAAGCTTTTACGCGCGATAATTATCATGTGTTTAAGATATCGATATCATATGTATATGATTTTTGACCAGTGGCCAGAACACGTGATTCTTAACCGATTGCGCGTTCAAACCCAAGCAAGTAACACTGAGTTTTCATGTGTTTTATTTGTGTTTATATATCCCGTGATCGGCGATGAAGGAAAACATTGTAACGAAACGTCCATGTTTCGGATAAAATCTGTCACATGTGGATCCAATGAGTTATTGGAGCATCGTATGCTCTAGGCCTTCTCCTCAAAAGGATAGTGGGACCTATGCCCCGTTTAGAGATTGTTACTTTACTTAAATTACTAATATTGTGAAAAATTTATAATATTTGCCTTACATTAAAGCTCCATTCCTACATTTAAAAAAATCTTCATTTTATATTAGTAACAGATTTTGTGTTTTGGATGACGAGTTATTGTTGTCGTTGCTATATTTTTTTACGTCACACGTAGGTGACGTGTGGCTTCGAAATTCAAGAAAGGTTTTTTGAATTTGACAAACGTGACGCCGTAAGCAACGCAAATCGTTTGCTTAATGTTGTATCCGGGCATTATTACACGCAAGACCATTATAATTCACTTACATTTATTTAAATTCAATTTAAATAAAAATATTTTAAGCTGCAGCTACCCGCGGCTTCACCACGTGAGTGGGGACAGGGCACGTATTAGGTAGCCTATGTGTTAAGTTAAGGTATAAAAAAATATATATAAAAGTTGTCTAAAAACATTTCCGTATGCGATAAGGTCATTGACCTTTGCAATTTTGATTTGTTTGAAAACAATGTTTGAAATAAATTTCTTTCCTATATATTTTATTATGTTCACTATATATTATAAAATTATATAATGATCAAATTAATCATTTTTTTTAGTCATGTTAGTTTTTATTATGTTATTCATCGTCGGTCCAAATTAATAAATATTATTTACAATCTGCTGTCCTAAGATCTAGTACTGAAATAAAATAAAAATAATAATAATAAAATCTAGTTACATATTAATCGCGTTGGCGGAACATAGTTTGTGATGAAAATCCTTTAAAATCTGCCAATTTAACGTACATAATACCTATGGTTATATAATATTTTAATTAATTTTTATAATATTTTTAATTAATTAATAACAGCTGTAGTGTTTTGGTTTTGTTAACTCGCAATTAACCATATTAACTTAAAAAGCAGTTATTTTGAAACGACCGATCGAAATTTCAATTTTATTAATTTGTATAGATAATGGCTTATCTATACAAATAGGAGACAGCAAAAATACGTACCTGAACTTTAAATTGTTAAAACTTTTGATAGGTTCGACCGATTTTAATGATATAAAGACTAAACGATACCTTGGAATACTCTTTATGAAAATTTAGTTATTGCCTTTGTAATTTTGAGCCGTTTTTAAAATTACCCCGGACAAACTGACAGACGGACAATATATTAATAAGTGGTGGTTTTGGTAATCGCAGATAGCGATTATCTGTTAATAAACACATTGAAATTACAGACAGATTCGATATTATTTATGTATTATATTACGTATTATAGTCTTTGTACAAAAATTTGAATATGTACATATAAAATATTATAATCAACTTTATTTTAAAGTATATGTCATTATATGTTAAGTGAGTACTTATTGCATATATAAATTTAGTTGTAAAAAAAGTCATAACAGTAACTTAGTTGACCTAGACTTAATTTGTCGAAAATATTTTAACTATAAAACTATTTTTAAGCGTTTTTAAAAAAAAATGAAGAATGAATGATTCGTATATATTGGATTTATATATTTTTAATTGTATGTTATATAATTCTTTATTTGAATTTAGATAACTAAGTTAGGATTGTTTTTTAAGTGTAATATGTTAAAATATTTATAACTACCGTTCCGGCTTCGCAGGGGTAGATGTTAATTAATTAATTTTGGATAGAATTTGCGTAAAATCTTAGTGTCTACGTCGCGAAATTAGTAACTATTTTGTTTTTTTTCCTTCAGAAAAACCTTCAGAAAGGTACCCAGCTCTTATTGTGGGGGAGGGGAACTGAGTTATGTGGAATTCTTTCCCACTAAAACCACTGCGATAGCCGTCCTCGGCACGTATCGGAGGCTGCGGGATCGTGTTGATATATCGCATCCACGGCCTCTTCCGTGCTTTGCTCTGCTCGTGGCTCGGCGGAGCTCTCCTCGGGGGGCGAAGGTAACCTCGCCCCTCCGCACTCCTCGCTAGAGCGTACGGCAGCGTGAGGCCATCCCGGCTGCCGTCCTCCTCAGGGCTGTCTGAAATAAGACACGTGAGGCCCCCGCCTCACGTATCCACGGCCCAAGGGTTACGCCCTATCTTTTAAATCCCGGACGTCGGGGCTGTGCGAGGGCCGAGACGACGTCGATGTTGTCTTCGCCGAGCAGGATCTTCCCTTTCCCGTTCCCGCTCCACCGCCTCCTTCTGGACCATGACAGTCTCACAGAAGGAGGCTACGGCCCTCCACGCCGATTCCCTATGGAGCATCGCCGACACGACTGCTCGCAGTGACAGGTCTTGTCCGACTTCGCGGATGCTATCCGCATTCCACGCGGGGCACGCCTCCAGCGTATGCTGAGCGGTGTCCCGGTCCGCACCGCAGTGGTGGCACATCGCCGACGATTCGAGTCCGATCTTACACAGGTATTCTCCAAAACAACCGTGACCGGTCATTACCAGCTTAAATCGGAAGGGGACTCGTCGCTTCCGTCTCATCCAGGCTTCGAAGGCTGGCAGGATTGCTCTAACGATGTGTTAGCGCGCATACCGTTCTTCGCAGAGACGGTCGTCCCACGTCACAAGAGCCCCGCCGCTTCAACGTCTCGAGCGCACTCTGAGAGGGCGCGTTTCCACTATTCTCATGGAGGATGCGGGTCTGGTGACCCTTGCATCCATATCCGCCAGAATATCCAAAGGCGGCAACCATCCTAGGCAACTCATTTCGCGCGGGGATATATCCCCGCGCGAAATGAGTAACTATGCTAAGTTTCAAATCAATAGGACTTATACTATATGGTCATTATTGAAATATGTCCTTGTAACGATAAAGATTTGAGCCTAAGCACCTACCTTCAATAGCACTAACTAGCTTACGTAGCTTACTGGGCCCAGTACGTGCCGTCCACAGGTTACCAGTTGCTGGAAGAACCAGGGAGTATTGTTCACTCTTAGCGCGTAAAATATCGACCGGTCAGTTCGGATATCGATGACAAAGATTAGTTCAACGCATGTGTCGCTGTAGTCGCGCGTCTAACCAATAGGAACGTTTCTTTTCGGTTTCCTCTATTATGTATGAAGAAAATACTCAAACTCATTCCCAAAAAAAGCAATAAAAACTAGATAAGTCTTGTTTCTAAAGATTGCATTGTCTTATAAATTGAAACAAAAATTATTAATTCATAGTATAAATACTGATAAGAAATTAATAAGCACTTTTATCTATATATTACAGAATTATATATACGTTTAAAATTAATGAATTATTTATAAATGTTGCTTAGCAGCTGTTCAGTTAAACACTGATTTCTTTCTCTTTGTCTGTCATTATTGATTTGACACTTGAAAGAAGAAGACAGCATCGTTAAACTAATCACCCGTTAAACAACGGAAGAGTTTAAGTTCGCAACTTAAATTCAACTGCGATGAAACGGCAAGAAAATCAGTTGTTGCTATTTTGTTTTATTATATGTATAAATTATAAAATTATGTATGATATAATATGAGTATTCTAAAAATTTTAGATTTTTCTAGAACAATAAAACAACAATGTTACGTCAAGGGCGTTGTTATTGCAACACGAGCGCGCTATCAACAATGATTTACGGGTTCTACCCAATATCGAGTCTAAATAGCTTTCATTGATATTATTATTATTTATTTTATATATATTATATTATCTTAATTATGTTATTAAATAAGCAATAACACTGATATCTACTTTACAGTTCATTTCTTCATATCTGTAAACGAAAACAAACAAACGTTCCATTAATCATTTTAATAACTACAACATTAGAGAAAAATAAAAACTTAACCCAAATTTTTACTAGGAAAAGTTTTCAATGTTAGAGAGAATAATATGAAACTTATCGCTATCACAAGTATCTAAAATCATCTATATGATTAGGTAAGTATGAGTAGAATTTCGACGGAAAAACCCAATAACTTTTTACTGGCCCAACTTGAGGTTTGAACCTAAGACCTCGAGATCTGAGCCCTTATATCTAGCCACTAGACCAACGAGGCAGTACACATAACACATTAAAGCACGTTGAAATACAGAAGTGCTTACTCAGATTGGAACTGGCAATCTTCAATTAAGTTCCGTGCGTTTTACCCAAGGGGTACAAGTATTTTATCTTATAAGTAAAAAAAAAAAACCGGAATAGGACGCATATAACTGGCAAGTATAGAGCACACCTTCGCTTATCGTTAAGTACACAATATTTATCATTGGAATATTTAGTGATTTTTCTTCGGTCATGCCAGTGTAATAATTCAAAAGGCTATCTTCTTTTGTATTATAAGCGGACACGTAATGGCATTGTTTATCTATTGATCAGATGCTAGTTGGAGGTGAAGGTGAACGCGAGGTCCAGTGTTCGTTTCCTGACTTCCTCTTAGCCTTAGTTTGGTTATGCAAGCTGAGGTCATTACTACTCGTGTATACATTTTTCTTATTCTCTTTTAGTTCTAAGTGGGCACACAATAATACATTATATAATTTAATATAATATCTTATTGGGAATAAAGATATAAATAGAAATTATTATGATTATATTAAACTATTACTCTTATTATATATATATTACTCTTATAATACACTTTATATATGTATATACATTACCTATTAATTGCAACAGTAGACCATTAAAATAAATAAATATTTTTCATTATAATTGTTTTTTATTAACAAATTGCTCGAAATAGCTGTCAATTATTCTCTTAATATATGTAATATTTTCTATCTTCGTTGTCTTAGTTATTAGTGAGAATTGTATTTTTTTTTTGGCCGAGATGGCCCAGTGGTTAGAACGCGTAAATCTTAACGATGATCGCGGGTTCAAACCCGGGCAAGCACCACTGTATTTTCATGTGCTTAATTTGTGTTTATAATTCATCTCGTGCTTGACGGTGAAAGAAAACATCGTGAGGAAACCTGCATGTGTCAAATTTCACTGCAATTCTGCTACATGTGTTCGACCACGGAATGGTCGAATAAGCTTCAAACCTTCTCCTCGAAAAGGAAAGGAGGCCTTAGCTCAGCAGTGGGACATTCACAGGCTGTTACTGTTACTGTATTTTTTTGTTATTTCTTATTATTATATTTCAAATTGAAATGTGTTTCAAGTCTCAATTAAAACCAACAAAACCATTAATATTAAAAATAACTTTGCGCGTAACACGTGAGACGCATGCATTGACGTCCAGGATCTTCTTTCTCTTTTTACAATACGACCGTTTTTTTATTCTTTCAATTTTACGTCATACGCCATACGTTCATAATTAATTATCAAGCAACGTAACGTCGAAAACTTGATGTAAATATAAAATTTATTATTCTGAAATGCACTTTACTGCATGTCCGATAGATTATCGAATCGATATTATAATCTGTATCGGATAGACGATGCCGTGCAATGATAAAAACTGGTTCTAGACAACCTTTATATGGATTTAATTTTGAATAGTGCTAGAAACATACGTCATACGTATGTTTACTTTAAATATAGAATACAGCTAATTCTGTTTTGTTAAATTCAAATTCCAAAAAAAATAAATCAAATGTTTAACATTTACAGTTGTAAAAAAGGTTTTCAATAGTTCGATAAATTTAATTTTGCAAACTAGCAAGAAAATAATTAAGTTTTTATTTTTAACTACATGTTATTCTACTAGTATATTATAGCTATGTTTTCATTTTTCACCCAGAGGATTAGAGTTGCGTTTGAAAGGGAAAATGCTGCTAGCATTCTTTTCACTATTCCACACGGTCATGATTTGTACAGAAGCTATTTTTAATTTTTATTTGTATTAAGGCTTTATGCAAATAATAGAAAATGCTTATGTAAAAAATAGAAGTTTGCTAAAAGCTTAATTTAGTATTTCTTTATTAATAAATTGAATCCTATAGATATGAAATATAATTTGCATATGAATCTAAAAATACGCGCTTGTTACCACGGCAATAGTCTGATCACCGATTTTATAGGTGATTGGATCCGATAATAAGTATTATTGTTGGAAACAATGTCAGACTATTTCATACGCTTTTCATATCCCGATATTGGATCTACGATAACAATATCTGATGGGACAATACCAATAATGGTATATCAATAATATATATGGTTTTAAATTATATCTGAATTAATAATATAAATTATTTGTAAAGACCACGTGAGTTTAATGTTCGTGATGTAATATTAAGTTGAAAATATTTAAAAGGTCAAGTAATGCGTATGTCCCGCTTTTTAACAATAGTCTCCTCTCCTTACAAACAGAAGGGTTGGGCTTAGCTTAAGCGTTTTCTGCTGATTCAGTTCGGGTTGATAGACAAATGTTGCAGAATTTCATCTGATGCAAAAAGGTTTCTTAACGATGGATTCCCACACAACACACGGTCATGTGTCCATGGCACCGAGTGCGTTCTGAACATCGAAATACCCACTAAAAACCAGTGGTACCCTTTCCATTTTAACGAGGAGCGCCACGGGATCGCTTTCGCATGCTACCGAGACGAACCTTAGAAAGCCTAATTTATCTTAATCATAAAAATTAGACTTTTTTCTAAGACTATAATCAGTTATTTTTTTAATTAAACAAAACATTATTTTAAATGTGTTTATATTATACCAACATCTTCATCAACTGATTTCAAAAGTAAACTTTAAAATATTCAAGAAATACATTATCAACAATCGCTCCAAAAACTTTAATTAAAAAAACATAATTATCAGACGTATTATAATTGAGTAACTGTTACCTAACACAAAACCTAATAGCATAGTTTTCACACAAAAACCAACCACGCCAAGTACAAGCTGGCATTTGCAGGGTAGATCCCATTGCCCAAGAGTTGAAAGGAGCCCAGTACCTTGACGCGCCGCTCCTTTTCTAAGACATTTGGTGTTGCAAGCGCACTTATCCTTGAGGCTTGCGTAACTCGTTCCAGATTAATACTAGATGTCGTTAGTTCCACGGAAGGAACAAGTTATAGGAAATACTAATAGTGTTTCTGACTTTGTATGTGTTGTATTTTCATAGATACGCTGTTTTATTTAAAGACATTTTGAGTTAATGCTATTCATTTCAAATGTTAGTGAGTTATAGTTATGAATTATATTACCCGGGTCTCTCTGGTCTGGTGATCTCATCTCTAGGACAAGGCTGGCCAGCTGAGGGGCCCTATCCAGCCAAAAATAATATAATTGTTCTTTAACCGCTTCGGAATGGGCGTCAAATGTCAAAGTGTTTAGGGGCCTTGGATCTCTAAGAACGGGCCTGCCCTAATGACTTTCTATGACATATCATCACATTCACAAAAACTAGTATCACATTGACCATTATTTCATACATAACAATGTTATCAACATAAATTTAATAAAAAAATAAGATGAGAAGTCCGAGGAGCTATATCAAAACAAACCAAGGATGATCAAAATTGGTTTATAAGCATATGTCGAAATTGAACATACCTCCTTTCTTTGCAATCAGTTTTTAAAAATTGAATAAATCTCTACGTTATTTTAGGTAGCAATGCTCTATGAGGAGTTTATGCCAATAATAAATTGATAGTTTGTTAAATAATTAAAAGAAAAATTGGCAGAACGTTTGTTTTCTAAGTTGACTACGTATATGGTGTTCGTAGGGTAACGAACTTTGAAAATTTAATCACCTCCAGGCTGTTATATATAAAACTCGATTATTTTGTTAAACCAGTTCTCCTCAGATCTGAGTTTTGTTTACCTGTTTTAGATTTTGATTATAAATTAAACGTATTCAAAATTAAATAAAGACAAGAAAGACATTACAATTTATGAAAAAAAATTACTTGTTGACTTTGAGAAGTGAAATACCTTGGGTCATTTTTTTTATTGAAAATATATAAATCATTTAAAATGTTTTCTTGGCTTTGCGTTGAATTATTATATTATCTTATCTTATGGCTAACTTAATTCTATCTCCAATTCCAAATTACATACGATATGTTAAATGTATATATTGCAGATTTAATTAATGTTGCAGATTAATCTGAATATTTTAACGGTGAGGTAAATATTTAAAAAAAAAAACGAGAAACATACAATTCAATCGTGAAATATCAGATATATGCGAAATTGACTCCAATAATAATTATAGTATTCGAAGGAGACCAACTACCATATGACTTCATAAGTCGATTTAAAGAAAATAACTACTAACAATATTTCGTCTACGGTTTAAACGATGAAAAAAATAAACAAAAAGGAAAAAGCGCCTGGAAGATATTTGTGCTAAGGATTTTTTATCATAATTTATTTCAGAAGAATTATTCATTACTCTATATTCAAACATTTTTGGTGTTAAAAATACAACTTTACTCAAAATCATACATACATATCCTCTATGTATGTAAAAAAATCTGCCCTGCGCGTGATCAGTAAGTAAGTCAGTAACAGCCTGTGAATTTCCTACTGCTGGGCTATAATATTACTCAATTAACTAACATCTAATGCAAAAAAGTTTTTCTTTTCAAATTGGAGTTAGCGAATTCAATTCAAGAATTAGCGATTTCAAACAAGCAGACTGCTTTATATAATAGCATAGATATATATATATATATATATATATATATTAAAAAATTTTAATGATTTAATTATATATCGTTTTATTATATATTGAGAATATACTGAATAGATGATGGAGGGATTTGTCGGACTTCTACTGACTGAAACCAGCTTAGTGTTTCTTCTCTCCGCTAATGACGAGGTTACGGGTACGCCCGCGCATTGTTCCGTATGAGAGGAGAGTTTATTGTCTTATAAGCTAAAACGAATGAGACTCAATTTATCAATATAAACTTTTTTAAAACATTGTAAAATATCTTTATTACATATGATATATATTATTAATTATATATTAGAATTAATTTATCTATTGCACAAAAATTAAAATTCTTAAAAGCTGATTCAAGAGGTTTTTTTTAAATAAATAAACGTCAAATGTCATTCGGACACACCTTCGAATTTAACGACGCCTCATTATAGATATCAGTTAAGGCATTTAGTCTAATGAGGATAGCCTACATAAAAGGTAGGTGTAATTCCTTTGCGTATGAAACTCGGCTTAGAAATGATTAATTGAAAATTAGTCGATTTGAAATTATGATGATGTTTTGGTCAATTCCCGCCATTCCACCGCCGAAAGCCATTCTCAAGAGAGACTAGCTAACTGCACACAGATTATAGTAGCCAAGTTTGTGCACAATACACAAATGCATATTTTATTCCTTCTCTCTCATAATACGATGGGACGGTGATCCAACGCGACCGAAAAGAGTTCAGGCGCAGGAAGTTCAATTTTTGTTGGTAATGCGCTTGAATTTCTACAGTAATTCGTAATTTATGAAACGATCTGGTATCATGTCCAAGGTATGCAATATCTAATGGCATTTTTCTTATACTAAACTTTATAACATAGAAATTCATTGACGGCTTCTTTTTAACTCCACTATTATTTATTAGAATTTCAAACAACATATTGTTCTATAAACCCTGTGTAGTCGGGTAACAAGGGCAATAAGCTTATGATTGTTCCTTGTATTAATAGTATAAACGTCATTTACTTTTTTTCTTATTTCTGGTGTGTGTCTACGCTAGTTGAGCGCTAAATATTCTGCCAATACATATAAGAAAGACAAGACACAAAAGATCAATTGGTTTTAAACGTTGAACTGTTTAATGTTGATGAGTAAAAAGTATGTAATACAAAAGTAGATATTTAGAACAACAGAATAAGTAAATAAATTAATTGATGGAATACAATATATATATATAAATATAATTGTAATTTATTTCTTACAAAAAATGGACAGTACAACAATTTCAGAAGAAATAGTATTTACTGAACGGTTAATGTTAGAGGGAAGATGTTCTTATAAATAAACTTGGTACTTAGGACTATAAAAAATTTATGATTTACAATTTCTAAAAAGAATATTGATTCATTTTCTACAAACAATTATGTATACATATAAATAATTTAAAGTTAAGATATATATACCAAAAAAAAAAACATTTGCTTGACACACATCTTTACTAATATTTTTAAAAGGTAAATAATTGATTTTTGTATGTTTGTTTGTAATGGATAATCTCAAAAATTACTAAACTGATTTTAGGAATTCTTTCACCTACAGAGAGCTAAATTATCAGCGAGCAACATATATTTTATTTTCAAATGAATAAAGGATCCCTACGAAAATTACAATAGTGTAAGCCAAGGTAGAATATTTTTTCTATGAAAGTCATTATCGGGCCGCTAGTAAAGTAATAAATCATATTAATTTAAAAATTGAATTTTGTTCATTAACATAATTATCGCTAAAATAAAATAAAAATAAGACATACAATTTATCAACTGCACATTTAATAGTATCAGAAATAATTATAAAGTATAATAATACTTATCATGATAACGACAACTATTTTCTGTTCAAAGAAACTCCTTGAAAAATTTTCAACACAAGTCGTTATTAGTCATACAAGAATAGCTCAAATATTTGTAAAGAATCATTTTCTAGTATTAGGTAAGCGGAAATCACGTACAATGAAAATATTTCCTACTAACTGTAAACAGAATACTTACATCGTTTACGATTATGATAAACCTTATCAGCAAATACGTTTTTGTTGCAACACACCGGGGATTCATAACGAAAACATCAAACGATACAAACGGCGGTAGGAATAAAAATATCGAAACAAGATGCAATAGTTCCACAACAAGTTCCAATGTTTTCAGTCCCACTGGTTCCACGAACATTGATTGGAACGCATTTCGATATTGGTTTTTCGATGCATTTGCATGTCAATTTGACATCTGGAAGTTTTTTCACGTGGCACGTGCAATCTATTTCTGTTAAGGGCTCCGTGTATTTATAGCTGTCTCTTTCATCCATGTTGTAACAGCAACTTGGTGAATTTCGAAATATGCAGTCTTCATTGTTGTAGTTTTGAATTTTTATCGTTGTCGACGGTTTTCTACACGCTGTTGTAAGTAGCGCCTGAAAATGCAACACAAATTTTACTTATACATAAAGTAAGTTAGGGCTGGCTCAATCTTAACCGCGGTTTTGATACATAAATCGCTAATTTTCATCTTACTCCCTTCAGCGCTTGTTGGTGCAAAGCCCGTCTGGGTACCACACACTCACTATATATTCTACCATTGAGCCAGTGTAACTATAGGCACGAGGGATATAACATCTTAGTTTCCAAGATTGGTGGCGCATTGGAGATATAAGGGATGACTAATAATTCTTACAATATCAATGTCTATGGATGGTGCTGATTACTTAACTTTAAGTTACCCACTTGCCAGTCTGCATACCTAATACAATATAAAAACCTACGAGCACGAGATGAATTACAAACCTAAATTAATCATGTGCTTCGTATAAGTATATATATGGTTATATAATTGTACATAAATAAAATTAAAGAGGTATGTATAAATAAGGCATGCCTGGCATAATTAGTTAGTCAGATATATTGTTATTTTAAAACTATTACGTGATAAGTAACTCTTCGTTAAAATGAAATAACATTCTGTTTATTTCCTCACCTGTTTAAATATTCGTTGTTAACAAACGTACATATATTGTTTTTCATAACACGTCGTCATTTAATACGACGGAAGTAATTAAAAAAATATATTACATAACAAAACAACGCAATAACTTATTTTAAAAATAATATAAGTAAAAAAATGTATATATTAAATTTAAGAACAAACACTGTGCAAAGAAAACAATACGTCAACACCTGCTACCGACCAATGACAATCCGGATTAAATAATTAATTATATTTTAAATAGAGTTTAAAAAAATTAATGTTATTTTTTTAGATCTATAAAGATATTATTTACAATAACATAAAAACATACTATGGGTAGCTATTAAAATAATCCAATTTATTATATTTTTTAGACTATTGGTAATACTTTTGAAAAGGCAATTTTAAATTGTACAGATGTCTTGATTTTATAAAAAAAAAAAAAAAAACAAAAAAAACCTTACCTTCATTAAAATGATGATCATATAACTTTTCATCGTTTTCATATTTATGTATTAAGTTCCGAAAATATTAGAAAACACTGAATGATTTTTTTATTCAAACTGCTATTTATATATTAAATGTCAAACCTAACAATGCATTTCCAAAAATTTTATACGTAATAAAATCACGTTCAAAATTTAGGTTATATTAAATTACGTCATATCCGATATGCAATCGAAAAGACGATATGAAACAGATATATAATAAATGCACAAGCCAATGCAATCTAAGTTAATTGAAGTTTCAAAGTTAAAATATACTTTATTCAAAGAGCACTTTTGAATCGCCATTTTACAATTTAAATTGTACTATAAAGCTACCACCGGTTCGGGGTGTAGATTCTACTGATAAGAACCGGCGAGAACTTTGTCTTTACTCTTTTTGACAATCAAGAATCAACATGTAATTTTTATGTGCAATTATATTATAGCAACGAATTGGCGGTTGAAGAAGCGGTTTATAGTTCTTCCAATGCAGGTATATATGAATGTGACGATTTTTTGTGGATTGTAAGAAATATTAACCATCCATTACATCGCCAATGCCCCAACAACCTTGGAAACTATAACTTGAAGTCCCTTGTGCCAGTAATTACACTGGCGGACTCACCCTAAAAACCGGAACGCAAATTGTTGCGTTCCGGTTTTTAGTCATACTCAATAATGCAGAATTTTCCAGAAATTCTTATCAAATGAACCTTAAATGATTAGGTCAAGTCAGAACTGTTTTTCATTTGGATAAGATCCCGCAAAAACGGAAATAAAACTTCTGTAAGACGAGAGCAAAGAAAATGGAAAATAAAAATAAATAATTATAATAAGACTGTTACAATTCACAATGTGCCAATAAAGGATTTACAATTGCATGCTATGAGTAATCATTGCAAACATTCGTTTCTATACCAATCATTAATGTTAGCACATATTTCAGTGTCAATCGACAGAACAAAAACATGACAGACGTAACTTCTTCGTAATCCGTTCAAAGCAAAAAAGATTCTTCTGATATCGTAATTCAATTTTTCAAAAATGAATCTTATCGTCTTGGTGTTATGGTTGAAATTCGATTAGAAAGTTAGATTTAGTTTAGTTTAGAAGATTAGTGTGATAGATTGGTTAAAAACAAGGGTATTATCTAGAGTTATTGATTGTAAATGTGGATCAGTGTGCCAGCACGCGACATACTAGGCTGTTAGGTGGGGAACGATTAGTATGGAATAGACTTTTTAAAGTTAATAATATAGAAAAATAAGTTTTTATGCCATAAATTGGTAAGGTTAGATATTCTAAAATAGCGATACATTTATCACCCGTTATTGAGTCACTTGCCGGCAGAATTGTCTATATAAACAAGAGGGCGTGATTTCCTAGATACTTAACGTCAAATAGCGGTACTGCAATTTTCATATTTATGACGACATGAGAATAAAAGTCGACATGGCCCAGTGGTAAGAGCACGTGAATCTTAACCGATGATCGTGGGTTCGAGCCCGGGCAAGCACCACTGAGTTTTTATGTGCTTGATTTGTGTTCAGAATTCGTCTCGTGCTTGATGATGAACGAAAACATCGTGAGGAAACCTGCGTGTGTCTAATTTGATTGAAATTCTGCCACATGTGTATTTTACCAACCCGCATTGGAGCAGCGTGGTGGAATAAGCTCCAAACCTTCTCCTCAAAAGGGAGAGGAGGCCTTAGCTCAGCAGTGGGACGATAAATATAAAGTATTTTTATCCGTGTCCGTCAAATAGCGTTATAGTAGTGACAACATCGCTGTACTAGAAAACCAGAGCTTACTGGAAGTATAAATAAGTTGCGCGTCATGTTAGTTATAAAAAATAATTAAATTTTTCAATTATGATGATTATATGCTAAAATTTAGATTGTGAAGCTAACCAATAATGGAACAAGTACAATAAAATAACGGAAATCCAAAATTTAACAAAGGCACAGAACATCACGTCTGCGAAGATGCTAATGAAAAGTTATATTACACCAAAATTAAATAATATATTTGTATATAACAACATAAAATAAACTATCTTAATTGTCTGTAATTTTATTGTGCCTAATATAAATATGATCGTACTGCGATTGTTTGATGTTACATTTTGTAATAATATTTGTTATCTGTATCATGAGAGTGTATCCACATCAACCTCTTGCAGTCCCGTTACTCGGCACTAGGTTAGCATCCGTCGAGTGCATCCCTGTAAAGTTGTAGGGTTGCACAACACTATTTTTGTCGTAATAATATTTGTAAGCAAATATGGAAATATATATTATATTTATACTTAACTTCATATGATTTTCTATGTTTTTTATGTTGTAAAATTATCCTAAATTTTAATAAAGGATTTTTTTTTATTACTGCCTTCTTTATATTTCTCACACATTCTAGATTATCTATTAAACAAAAAAAAAACAACTCGCGTAAACTTTTGTGGATTTTTCTTATTACTAATTATTTCATGTTTAGATTTTTGTTTAAATCTTGGGTATATTAGACATATAACGCATTATTGTTTTTATTTCTATTTACACGTTTGTTTAATACTAAATAATAATAAAACAGGATAAATATCGGTAATTATCAAATTGATTGTGTGATAAAAATCTATTTCAAATAACTTTATGTAACTGTCATGCAAAATTGAATTACAATTTTGACATTGACGTTGACGTAATAGATTAGTTATTCCACAGATAATAATTCGATTCGACATCCCTACCAGCATCCGGCTCGTTACTGGGTAAGCGGATTATGTCAGCCAGACGTGTAACAGCTTGGGAATCGCTCATGCGGACTTTGTTCTAACACTATTGAGAAAGGTGACCTGTCTTTATTACAGTTTCAAATTAACCGATTTAAATACAATCAAAAAGTGTTACAATACTACTATTTTTTTTGTTTCTTTTTTTTAAAACTACTAATGACGGTTTTTAAGGAATTACTAACATTCCTATTCACCCCGTCCCTTTAAGATTACAACTTGCGTTGGGACATTTACATCGCTAGACCGTAAGCCATTGTGCGTAATACTTTTATAGTAAAATATCTATCGATCTAATCAAATAAATCATATATTTACTTTTAAATTTAAATAAAGCTCTTGTAAACTCATGTGTATTGTTAGTTTACAAGATAAATTCAATTTATTTATTCAAGATAGTTCATATTCATGTTATAAAAATCATATACAATTAAATTAACATATCAATACAATAAAATATTAACTCCAAGTTTTTTATCATCTCTATAATCTTACACAGAATAATATACCTTATTTATTAACGGTCTTATTGAAAAAAGTTGTTTAGCGAGTGTTACATAGTTAGTTAAACAATGTCTGTGTCTTCTTCTTTCGAATGCCAAATCAATAATGACAGAAAGAGCGAATACTTGTTTAACTGAACCGCGACTATGCATTTTTTGAAAGGCCGTTATATTTTATTTAACATAAGATTTCAATTTATTAATAATTGGTAAATGTCATTAATTTACAATCGGTGTAGCATTCGATAAGATTAATCGTAAAACACAATTGTTTTTTAAAGTCCAGCAGAGCTATTCTGTAGGGCTGACTTCATTACTCATCCGTGAAATGTTGACAACCGACTTAAAATGACATTCTATTTTGATATGTATTCTTGAAGGTTATTATTATTATGGTCAATGTCGCATGACAATTTTTGACATTTCACGACCGTTTTCTGCGGTTTTCGAGTTTGTTTTTACAAAATAGCCGTATAATTTCGATCCATTATTGGTGTATTTAAACGTCATAAAAAAGTTAGGGAAATGTACGAGTTTTTATTGAACAACGGTAAAGCACAGTAGTAACAGTAATAGGCTAAGGCGTCCTCTCCCTTTTAGAGGAGGAGGAGAAGGTATGGAGCTTATTCCTCCACGCTGCTCCAATACGGGTTGGTGGAATACACACGTGGCAGAATTTCTGTGAAATTAGACACATGCAGGTTTCCTCACGATGTTTTCCTTCACCGTATAGCACGAGATGAATTATAATCACAAATTAAGCACATGAAAATTTAGTGGTGCTTGCCCGGGTCTGAACCCACTATCATCAGTTAAGAATCACGCGTTTTTACCACTGGGCCATCTCGGTTTTGAACAACACAAACATGTATTTATCAATATTAAATTAACCTTTATAGCTTTTGCCGTTTTTCCCGCCACAGACAAAGAGCGAGTTACAATTTTATTTACATATTATAAGGTACAGAAGTTTGAATATTCCAGCGGTGTCTAGACTTGAATTAAATAATGCTACAGTCCAAAAGTGTTTGCAAATTGAATAAACTAGACGTTAGTGAAATAATTTCGTCATATTTTATTGTTACTTTAGAAGTACGATTTCGAACTGATAATTTGATTACATAAGAATTATAAATTGGAGTTATTTATTAACTATATATGTACAAATCAAAATAGCTATTTCACAAAACACGACTGCGTGGAATAGTGGTAAAAATAGCTGAAGAACAAACCAGCTTTTCAGTCACCAGAAGTGACGTTAGGACGGGTTGGTACAGTCTTTTAGAATTTTCATTGCACTATTACTTCAGTACGTCAACACATATAGCATCCTACAAAAGCTAAGCTTCATGTGCAATAAATACTATGTAACCTAAAACAACATATTTTCTACATATACATAATATGTGATTAAATGGCATTTTATAGAAAACATTTTGTTGAATTATTTTCATTACTATGATAAAGAAAGAAGTCTGTGAAAGTATTTTTTTAACTGTTGTATTGATTTGAAAAGCTTAAATATCTCCTGGAATCCTCTTGTAAAAGTATCATAATGATGTCCTCCTGGCCCATTGTGGCCATTTTAAGAGAGTCAACTGCGTAGTGGTCTATACATCAACCACAACCAATGGATATAAGATGATAATCTTTTTGTTCCTGTTATTACATTAGTTCAATCACAAATCAAACCAATAAGCGTTTTAAAATTTTTCACCAGTGATCAGATCTCGATAATTTTTTTCCAAAATCTAATCAAAATTTTCAAAATCTTTTTTTACGAGTTAAAAAACTATTTTCAAAAATCGAATTTATTTTGTACCAATGCACGAATAATTTTTTTATTGATTTTTAAGAACTAAAATTTAAACGACTATGCTTAAAACAGTTCAAAAACATCTCTACTTCCAGATTGTAGTATAACATTTCCATAAACCGTAAACAACTGTTATTTCAAACAATAGACCAAATTACAAGAAAACGTGATACGCCCATAAATCATAAGAACATACTTTAGTATTTCAAAACTGACATTCTAATATTAGCCGACGCAAATCCTAAACCGACCAATTCGATTGAACTGTACCCTCCGCCCGTTCCTTACAAATAAAGGTCACTTCGGGGTAATTGAACCCGCACTGAAGGCTCAAGTTATTCTGGTCGCTCTCACAGTAATGTACGGATTATGCAACTCTAGTGACCTTAAATTGTCTTACGTAATAGTAAACTAAAACCAGGGGATCGAAGCGATGCAAATTCAACCTTATTTTTTTTTATAATACAGTATTATTTGCAATGTTTTGTATGTCGTATCGAATTGGGTTAGTCAAACGTGGTACAACGGTCTACGTATTGTTTTGTATGTGTGTGTATGTATATATGAATTTATAGGTAAATTGTACTATTGATGCAATGTATGGCAACATCTGTTACTGATGCATAATTATCATATAGATTACAATAAACGTTATAATATCCTTTTTGGTTTTTATTACATCATTACAGTTTTGTTTTAAAAAAATATTTCTATATTTAGTTGTTTGATGGGTGAGTGAGCCAGTGTAACTACGGGCACAGGGGACAAACATCTTAGATCTCGAGGCGATGTAGGGGGTGGTAAATATTTCTTTCAACCCCAATGTCTATAGGTGATAGTATAGACAGTCTGCCTCCCTAATATAATATAAAAATTTAAAGAGTAACAACCAAGATAATTTGCTATTTCGAAAGTCGAAATAGCTTTTTGAGTGCGAAATAAAAACATTTCAAGGTCTAAATTTAGTGTGTCGTTGTTATCTATTCCATATGTAAAGTTAAAATAAAACGTTTCTGACGAAAACTGTTTCACTTATATCAGGTGTCGTATATATTAAACTACTGTCGCTTTTATTATCATTATTTATTTCAAATTTCGAATTACAAAATGTCACGCATTACAGCACAAAACATTTTTTTTAATTTCTTAAAACGTTCAAAATAAGCATACGCCCTTAAATACGTTATGAAAATTGTTGACTTGGACTCAAAACCTTGGCTTACATGCATAAAACTGGACCGATTGTGATGCAACCGCTTGCGTAACGTCTTTCTTACAGATTAATCAAAAGATCTATGACCTAGATGGACTGGCTTAGTTTACATGATGCAAACTTGAATTGCTATGTGAGATTTTATTTAAATAATGTTTATTATTAATTTTGTTAATCTGTTAAAATTTTTATCGAAACACTGTGTTGATTTTACGACGATTTTATTTATTTAGTTATCGGTAATTGAAAGTGTGTTTTTCTAATGGTTAAATTTAAAATTATCTTCATGATTTTAATATATATAATAAAATATATCACTTAAAATACATACATAATACATAAATATATAAACTACATTTAGAAACTTCAATATATTATTGCAAGTACATTATCATTATTTTTTTTAACTAATTTGTCGTTACCGTATGAGTCATCTGTGGGAACGTGGGATCACAATTTAGGGGAGGCCTTCCCTAAATTGTGATCCCACGTTGCTCCCTGAAGAAACGGGCATCACTGGTTTTTTAGTAGGTATTCCTTCACACTGAGCTAGTGAGTGAATATACTAAACTAGAAACTAAATATATACATGATCCACTATGTACCAATTTATGCTGGCTTGTGGATAATATGTAATCTTAACCCTAGATAACGGGTTCAAATCAGCGCAACCAGCACTGATATGTTACTTCTGTCATTTAGAGCTGCACAGTAAATAAAACCTACATGTATTAAATAAGACTCTGCCACGTGTATATTCAACTTAGATTTGACTCGAGATGACCCAGTGGTTAGAACGCAATCTTAACCAATGACTGCGGGTTCAAACCCAAGCTGACAACCTGAAACCACTGAGTTATCATGTGCTTAATTTGTTTATGTTCGTACTCGACGGTGAAGGAAAACATCGTGAAGAAACATCAAATTTCACTGAAATTTGCCAAAGGAGGAGACAAACGGTGTAATTATATTAAATGAAATAAGAAATAATAATAAAAAATAACTAAATTAAAACATATTATATTAAAAGACAAAAATAAAAAAGTACGCAAAATACAAAACAAAAAAAAACATAAATAGAAAAAAGAGAGAAAAATTAAAACAAAATTACTACTAGTTCTACGCAGTTAGTTAGGCTCCCTGTGGGTAAAATTCGTTGTGGTCGAAACCGTTGTAATATAACCGTATTGATTAAGACCATTGCAAAAAAAACTTTTTAGTGTAACTTAATTCTATGTTTAAAAATATTATAATTTTTTTATAGTTTAGGTAGGCGGACGAGCATATGAGCCACATGATGATAAGTTTTTTTGTTTTTTTTTATAGAATAGGAAGGCGGACGAGCATATGGGCCACCTGATGGTAAGTGGTCACCAAACGCAGTTGGACATTGGCATTGTAAGAAATGTTAACCATCGCTTACATCATCAATGCGCCACCAACCTTGGGAACTAAGATGTTATGTCCCTTGTGCCTGTAATTACACTAGCTCACACACCCTTCAAACAGGAACACAACAATACCAAGTACTGCTGTTTTGCAGTGCAGTGGTCACCAACGCCCATAAGCAGGCGCTTACGTCGCTAATGCACCACCAATCTTGGGAACTAAGATATTATGTCCCTTGTGCCTGTCTGTAACCAAAACATAACAATACCAAGTACTCCTGTTTTGTGGTAGAATATCTGATGAGTGGGTGGTACCTACCCAGACGAGCTTGTACAAAGCCCTACCACCAGTAGTGTATTATATCTTTAACCTACTCTTTCCGCGATATGTTTTCCAAGCAAATAAACAAACAAATACTTCATTTACTTCTCATATCGTTTATTTATAGTCACTAAAATGACATAAGCTTTGTATAATCGCGTTTAAAAATGTTACATAGTAAATATTATGTCATTAATGAATCATCATTTGTTTTCAATGAGTAATTTTAGTTGACCATCTGTAATATATATTACTAGCTTCTTCGCCCGCTAAAGGGAGGGGGAGGGGGAATTGTTTGCTAGGTAGTCTATCTCCTTTTCTGTGGTAATTGGTTGGTTGAGTAGTTAAAATGTGAAAACAAACAAACAAACAAACTATCAAACATATATAATAATGTATATATTAAATCTCAAGAGTTAAAAATGACCCAATGGTTAGAACACGTCGATCGAATATTGTGGGTTCAAATCCGAAAAAATAATCACTGAATTTTTATGTTTTTAATTAGTTTTTGCAATTCATCGCAAACTCAGCGGTGAAATCTTCATGTGTTGGATTTCATCCATCTGCCAGATGTGTAACTCCAAGCTCTCTCGTCAAAAACAGAGGAAACCTAGCCAAGCATTGGAACATTTACAGCCTATAAATTAATATATTACATATTTATAATGCTGTACCAAACCGTAGACATTAAGTAATCCGCATTTTTTTATAGAATAGGAAGGCGGACGAGCATATATGCCACCTGATGGTAAGTGGTCTCCAACGCCCATAGACATTGGCATTGTAAGAAATGTCAACCATCGCTTACATCGCCAATGCGCCACCAACCTTGGGAACTAAGATGTTATATTCCTTGTGCTTGTATTTGCACTCACTCACCCTTCAAACCGAAAAACAACAATACCAAGTACTGCTGTTTTGCGGTAGAATAACTGATGAGTGGGTGGTACCTACCCAGACGAACTTGCACAAAGCTCTACCACCAGTAAGATTAAAAGTTGTATTCAGTATTCAGTGTGATATGAAGTGCTCAGAGTATCTTTGACGTTTTAAGTCCGAAATGAGATTGTCGGGAAAGGTACTGAAGTTACCGGCATAGATTGAAAAATTAGTAGTGACATTGAATTGGTCGCGTAATTCAAAAGACCGATGTGCGTAGAATCTTCTTCGACGTCGTAGAGTGGACCGCAGATCATCATCACAGATTACGGCGCCCTGCAACCGAATGGTTCGATTAACAAGGTGTTGGGATCCTACATTATATTATTCCACGTATTAAATAACATTTTACAAAACAATACGGACTAAAAACCCTATATTTAACAAAAACTTTCACTTAAGAATCTTAGTCGCTACTTAGGGTTGCTACTTGGTGCATCACGGTAGCATGTGAAAGTGGTCCCGTGGCGCTCCTCGTTAAGACGAAAAGGGTACCGCTGGTTTTTTAGTGGGTATTCCGATGTTCGGGGCACACTCGGTGCCTTGGAGACCGGCGAGCCCCACATACCCCCCACTGTTCCCTTGGGGAAAAGGCGTAACGTCTTTTTCAGCGTTAAAAAAAAGTGTTGCTAGTTGGTCACGTTAGTATGCGTGACCGATCCCGTGACGTCCCCCGAAAAGACGGAGTGGGTACCGCTGGTTTTGTAGTGGATATTCCGGCGCCTTCAGCGCCGGCGAGTCCCACAGATACCTCCTCTCATGTGGGGGAAAGTTTTTCCAGAGAAAAAAATACAGGGTTGCTAGTTGCTTGAAAATTTTCAAGCAAAACCTTATTAAACCGAATACAAAAATGAAAACGCTAAAAGAACTTTAATTAACGTTAGATAATAAGATATGTCATATTTTTCTCACAGTTATTAAATTATGCAATCAGTTACAAATGTCACGATTCAATAAAACCATTTCTCTAGTACAAAACCTTGGCACATATTTGTGTTACATCACACACAGATAATGTTGATTACTTGCGTTACAACTATTGCGAAAAGTACCAACAATGAGTGGCGTGTGATAATACCTCAAGGACGATTGTGGAGTGGTCATCTCTATTTGTTTGAATTGCTTATATTTATTGCAACTATGTTTGAGTAGATGTTGTATTTGTTAAGTTTATATACAGTCGAAAACTCAATAAGCCTGTAAATATAAATTGCGACAGATTATGACAACAACAAAGAAATCATCGCATGAAACAGCTATATATATACTATATATCTTGCAAAGCTTAAAAATTTGTTTGTCTGTATGAATGTGCTATAGGATCTTTGAGTCCAATTTCAAAAATATTTTCTCTTCATTAGATAGCTCTTTTATTAAGAAAAGTTTTTGACTTTATAAAATCGTGATCCGACCCAGGAGGGCGGAGCTGTAACGTTTAACGCCGGTAAAAACTTTCGGAGCAGAGAGTATAATAAAGCTGGAGAAAATTTAGTTTGAACGGTCTTATCTTAGGATCTAATAGGCCAATTTAAAAAAAGAAAACCTTCCTACTTAGATAGCCCGTTTATTGAGCAAGGTTATAGCTGTTTATGTCATTAGTCCTAAGGACTAGAGCAGTAATCATAAGAGGCTTATACGATAAATTGTAACGGATTTTATTTAACGTGTCGTTGAATGAATGTAATGAATGAAAACAGACACGTATAAAATGGAGCGAACTGCGGGTGCAATCCGGTTACCTGTCCTGACTTCGCGCTAGTAAAAATAAGGTCTTAGGTTAGGTAAGGTTTATACATAAAATATAGACAAGAGATACGGCCATATCGCTAAGACGATCTCTACCAATATTTTATATATATAATCACTGATTCAAAACCCAAGATGTAAATAGTAATTTCAATCAATTGTTTTTATTATTTCATATTAATGTACTATTTATTTTTATATCTTCCTTAATGAGAACCATAGTTGTAACCAAAATAGTCTGACCTCTACAGGCGTATCACTTGCACCTATTAATAGTTTTACGTATATTTGACGAGGACAAACAAACAAAACGTTTATATTTATAACTTATTATTAACACCTATTCATTAGATAACGCAGAAGAGTTTGTTTTCAATTTAACTCTAATCACGTCATGAAATAATCGCGTTTTAGATTGAATTTTCTATTAATTACTTCTATTATTATATAGAACAGAATAAAGCTCCTCGACTAATTGTATCTATATAGTAAATAAAGTAACAGCCTGTGAATGTCCCACTGCTGGGCTAAGACCTCCACTCCATTTTTGAGGAGAAGGTTTGGAGCTAAATCCACCAAACTGCTCCAATGCGCGTTGGTAGAATACACATGATGTTTTCCTTCACCATCAAAAACGAGATGAACAAAAAGCCAAGATGTCCTAATGGATATAACGCGTGAATCTTAACCGATGATCGTGGGTTCAAACACGGGCAAGGACCACTGATTTTTCATGTACTTACTACTTACATTTGTTCTTTTAAAAATCTAAATATGCAATCTTCAATTATAGTGTTTATATTATTGTTTTAGTTAATGCTTGCAATATATCCTATATCCTTCATTCTTTTTATTAAATAGTTGTGGTTTACAATTAAGAGAAATACTTTATCTTAATTGCTTTACTTTACTTGATGGTAATTAAAATCCGTCTTGGTAGCTACGAATACCACAAGGTCATTACATAAGCTACCACAAAATATGATAATACTGTATAGTATTCCGGTTTAAAGGGTTAGTGAGCCAGTGTAACTCAGGAAATGAAATCATAGTACCCAAAGTTGGATTGACCATGTAAGGGATGGTTAATATTTCTTAGTATCAACATCTATGAGCAGTGGTGCCGAAAAACAAGTACACGTACGTTATGTCAGTGAATATTTAATAACATTCTAAAATATACAAGCTTTTATGTAAATTAATCTTTATTAGTATTTGTGAGTCAAATCATAGGATCCTTTAAGGAGTTCATTCAATTGATTGAGTTGAAATTTTGCAAGCCCTTTTGGCGCTGGTAACAAAATTTGGTAAATTATATATCATACTTTAATCCACTATCGTTCAACCAAAGTTTTGTATAGAAGTAGAGAGAAGAGAAGTAAAATGAATCAGACTCAAATCTAATTATTATAAAACACGCAACAAATAAATTTCGATTCTATCATTAGTGACATAAGTCTCAAGTTCTATTTCACTAACCCACAATTCTAAAAGACAATAGCGTCTGACACAAACCCAGTCATCGCATCTCCGACATCTCAGACAATTGCAAAACGTCGAAAAGAACAAGTTGCATAAAGGAACCTTGACACGTTACATCACCCACAAGGTGAAGAGCGGTAACCGGTCTGATTATGTAACCTCAAGTAACCGTTAATGATAGATTACGAAATCAATCATTCGGTTAAATTAACCATTGCGATATGATCGTGTGACGTCATCGAGTTTTTTTTTTAAATCGACGTTGTTTTATGTAATGGTGTAATTTTATGCAGCCAATAATGAAGTTGTTAGCATATCACTATGAACAAGATTTTACTCAGTTTGAAAGTAATATATAACTTGTCGAAAATGAATTGTAGTAGTCAACTAAAATCAAATTAAAGCGAATAGAAATGAACCTTATTTAAAGAGCTATAGACTTTCTTTTGCAATGTTTGATGTATCAATTAGGTTAGTCAATCGTAGTACAATGTGTTGTTAATGTCTTTCTTGTCACTAGCGACCATGATATTTGTATGATGGGAATATGACAAATACTCTCAGAACAGCGCTCAAAAGCTCAATTAATTTTGCTGTCAAAAATGCTAGAAGCATTCTCTACGAGTCAATCTTAGGAATTGCAAGAAAGAACGTTTGTATGATATAAAAATAAATGAATTTGAGAAAAAAAAATAACAAAAACATTACTAATCCAATAAAGATATATTATTAAAAATATCCTGCAAAAACAAAAACCAACTCCACGATTTTTTAACACCGACTTGTATAGAGTATTAGCATTTTTTGTCTGTGTAATTTTTCGAGCAACAGTTTTGTCATTCCATTTTCGATCGGCTTTTGTCAACTGTCGCTATTATTCTAGTCTAAATCAGTTTTTGTTGTCATTGCAATCAAACTAAACTGTGGGCCTGTAAAAACAAACACGAAACTAACAGCGATAAACAGTAGTGAAATGTCAGAAAGTAATATGCGATATTGACCATAGTAATTATAACATTTCAATATTACACGCATCGAAATAATATATAGTATATGACGAAATTAGTTCTTACAGAATGGCACTTCTGATTGATAAGAATTAGAATAAGAATGGAAAATTTTAAACATCGAAATGAAATCAGACAAATAGATATGTACAAAAAGTCTGAACCGTAAAAACACACTATAAAATGATTACAAGTATAACAAAAAACATGTATTTCTGTCTGCCTGTTAATGTCTGCTAGCTTGATCTACCCCACATAGCCTTTTAATTGTACGTTGGTTTTAATCTAATACTGATTTTCGAGTATGTAAAGGGCCCCCTCACAGCCAAAACGTGGCTGTGAGGGGGCCCTTTTTTATAGAATAGGAAAGTGTACGAGCATATGGGCCACCTGATGGTAAGTGGTCACCAATGCCCATTGGCTTTGTAAGAAATGTTAACCATCGCTTACATCACCATTGCGCCACCAACCTTGGGAACTAAAATGTTATGTCCCTTGTGCCATATTATTTTAATTATAATTACACTGGCTCACTCACCCTTCAAACCGGAACACAACAATACCAAGTACTGCTGTTTTGCGGTAGAATATCTGATGAGTGGGTGGTTCCTACCCAGACGAGCTTGAACAAAGCTCTACCGCCAGTAAAAATTATTTAACCCTGATTGAGCCTTGATTAAGTATGTATAATCTCACTCTGTGAATATTTCAGAAATGCATCGTATAAATAAAAAAACACGACGTCGCGTCGTGGTACGATATCGTTCAAATATATATAATCATTTATCATATATCGTATAAATGTATATAAATTATAAACGTTAGCAATAATTTATTGTTGTTCTGTATTATATAGATCATCTAAACAGCACCCTAATTGAAAAAAAAGTATTACGAAGTGGAAAATGTGTATATTATACAGTTTATAATGAATTTGTCTTGAAAATAACATCTAGTATCGCTTATTATTACACATTCAAAGCTTTTTAACTTCTATAACCCATCCCATAAGATAAGCAATGACAAATATATACAACTTTGACATCGAATTGACACGATCCTTGAGTCGAGAACTGGAATAATCTATAGTATTCATTATGAATGATGCTGGAAAAAGTGACGTTTTGAATGTTGGCGAATTTGCTATTGGAACTTTGGACCTAAAATTCAAGCCAATATAATACAATACCAATTTATATCCAATAAGTAGAAGTAGAAATGTGTTTTAAGATATATAATAATCAATATTTTTTTGTATATTATAACAGAGAATAAATAAATTTAAAGTTTGTTGATCATTACTCGTTCTTCGACTAGAACATATTTTATCTTTTATTGAATTAATTGTGCAATCTTCACTAATCATATTTTTTTATAAAATATAAAGTATCGGCTGTTTTATATCGAAATTTGAAGATTTATTGATGTGGACATGACAGACTTTTGACCTCAACCGTTCCATTATGTGTATAATAGATAAAGACTACGTTTCGTGGACCTTGGAGTCATTGTTATGTGTAATTTTTGCATGTCGCAACGTATCGATGATATTTCGACATAAAGATATCATATTTGAACAATGCAAACATAATTATTTCTTATAGGTAGGCAGACTTGCAAATGGGACCTTTGATGGTAAATCACTAACGCCCATAGACACTATCCCTTACATCGACAATTAGCAACCAACCTTGATAACTATGATGTTATGTCCCTTGTGTAATGAATTTCGCCATTATTCATCATTATTGTTACTAATTTCATATTTTATTACTTTATAAACATATATTTTATCATCAACATATTCGCCTAAACATAACACGAATAATAATAGGTACACTATCGAACGCTTTACAATTTTTTCAAGATATCAATACAAATCGACGCACGTGTCGAAATACTCCCAGCGACTGTGTTGCGCAAGCGCATCGGGCGCATAACTCCGTCGCACTAATGAGGTTAGCATATTTCACGCATTGATTGTTTTCATTATTATTGATTTGTACTAAATTATTGGTTTATAAACTTTTTAACATCATACGTATCAATAAAAGGTGTAAATTAAAGTAGAATTGTTTTATTTAAAGTCAAGTGTAAATCAATTTAGATATGCATGTTATTTATATGAAATAAAAAGCGAATTATATAAATAAATTATTCGATTTTGCTTTATTTTTGGTAGAAAACCTGTTCTTTTTATATAGTTTAACTAAAAATATGGCAATAATGTTCACACATTAGCGAAACAAGAAACATTAGCGAATTCTCTGTTCCATCATACACTACTACTGCCTATCCTTTAACCATATGCTATTTTTATTTAATTAGTGTTCAGCCAGCGGTTGAAAAACAAACATAATTTATCAACTGCTCTAAACGCTAACATGAATTATACTAAGTATACTGTATCCAAATAAAAAAGCGCTTGAGAAACAGAAGAGAAACAATTCAAAGCTGTTTTGTCTTTGTCTATTTATATATAAATGAATAAATTAATAATAAACCCTTCTATGTTTGCATAACATTATGCAGTTATTTAACCTTGACTTTGGTTATCGTAAATTTAAAAAAAAAACTATCATAAATCAATTGAATAATAAATTAACGGATGTGTAATAGTTGTATAATATTTAATTAATTAACGCTTGCTGACTCTTATGAATTGCAACCGGTCAACAACTCTTATGTCGAAATAGCTCAGAAGGTCCATTACTCATTCGCTAAAGCAACGTGTGCATTTTTGTATAAATTTAATTTATATAAAATCAATTAAAGCTTCAGTTATGTTTATTTACTTATTATGTATTTTATGACATTTTATATAATAACATTTTTATTATAATAAAACAGTTTGAAAAATAAAAACATATCTGTTTGTACGGTCCGTATTATATAATACCCCTTTAGTTTTTAATTTTGTTGAAAACATCCCAAAGACCCGGGAGCTTAAACCCAGACCTTCAAGACCTGCAACCTTAGAAGGTAGTTACTAGCATCGAAGCTCTTACAGATAACTCTATATATGAATATATCTGCAAAGTGATATCGGAACAGCATGCTGGATAAAGTTTTATTAATATGTGGGATTTAAGCTATGTTTAAGTTTTTTAGCAGTAAGTTATCTTTATCATTTCACTAAATATTATCCACGCACTCGACAAGTTTTTTATTGTATCGAAAGTCTTAGTTCAAGGAATAATCAACTTAAAACCAACATTTTTTCATATATTTAATATAACATTTTATAAACTCGCTATATAGTATATAAAAAAGCTCCAAAACTTTTTCTCAAAAATGGAGAGGAGGTCTTTAACCCAGCAGTATATATACCACCTATAAACATTGTAATTTTTGTATTATGAAAAAAAAGTAACTCAGAAATCACATCAGAAATGTTCGTGTATATTGTACCACTTATATGTATATTTAGCAAGCATTAGGTAACTAGTATGTTGACATATCTACGGAACTAATTTCGTCACTATAATAACAGTTGCAAATATTCGTTTAACTTTATATAAAGAAGTTTAGAACTTAAATGGCCAGATATTAAAAAAAATAATAGAAATTGATACTCATTGACGTTGATGTTATGATGTTGATGGATAAAAGTGGTAATGGCTGGATTCTATTACTACAGATTTTTATACAGCACTTGGTATCTATGAACGAAGACCTGATGGAACTTTGGCCGGCCTCAGAAGCTACGCGCACAGGTGCACTCTATTCTCTTGCTTTCATAATATATGAAACCATGGGATGGTAACGAAGAAAGATCAGACACAGAACCAAAGGGCCTGGGAGTGTAACACATAGCTTCCTAACTGAGCTGCTACTGCAAATTTATTGATTCTTTGGCCTAATCTGTGTTTTAAGCTCAGCACCTGGAGGCTAAAAAGCTTGCCACTAAACTGACAAGACAGATAGGATTTGCAGTCTTTTCAATTGTCAGTAATCCTTGTTTTTGGGTTATTGAACTCATAGTTGCTGTATGTACCTGTCAGGAGCTCAATGCTTACTCATGACAAATATTTCTGCAACAGATACCTTTAAGGGTGACTTTGTTTGCTCTATACGTTGCAAATCTAGATACACATTTTCTAAGTTTGAACAAAATTACAGGGTTTAGCAGATAGGGCGTTAGTTAATCAATGAAAATATCAATCTTGATTCCATTCCAAAATGACTGCATGATTAATTATATTTCAAGGTCAAAAATGCTTACAAGATTTATGTAACGTTGGATAAAACTTTTCTGATGATTATTTAAGGTTTTTTTCTAAGCAAATTACACCCACAATTTTGTTTAATAATATCATAAACTGTAGTGATTCCCGTAAAGAAAATTACCATAACGCTACATCTAATCGCAGTGGATTATGACACATGCAGTTTTTTTTTTATAGTTTTGAAGTAATTAGAACCGCAATCGGCCTTCAAGATTACGAGCAAACTTTCATAATGAGGAGTATTCAACCGTGGTATTTGTATTGCACATTATTACGTTATACTTTTAAAACCATTAATATTGTCCTTGGAAGTTACTTTCCGGTGTCGTTTCAACATCGATATCGTAAATCGAGTAGAAATACCGACTCGATCGCTGGACGAAATCAAGTCGATATAAGGGAGTATATACACAGTTTTGTTCACGAAATATAAACGCAAAAAAATATTTGATAATTGTTAAATTTTACTTTATCTTTATTTATTATCAGTTATATACAAAGCTGAGATGGCTCTGTGGTAAGAACGCGTGAATCTTAACCGATGATCGTGGGTTCAAACCCGGGCAAGCACCACTGAATTTTCATGTGCTTAATTTGTGATTATAATTCATCTCGTGCTTTACGGTGAAGGAAAACATCGTGAGGAAACCTGCATGTGTCTAATTTCACTGAAATTCTGCCACATGTGAATTCTACCAACCCGCATTGGAGCAGCGTGGTGGAATAAGCTCCAAACCTTCTCCTCAAAAAGAGGAGAGGAGGCCTTTAGCCCAGCAGTGGGACATTCACAGGCTGTTACGGTATATACATTAATTAATCAGAAATTTTTCAAATCCAACTGGTAGTTCCACAGATTAGTGCGTTCAAACAAAAAAACAACTAAAGTAATCCATATTACTAAAGATAAAAAAAAAAAATTAACCTTATTCAAATAGAGATCAACGCTGGTCGCATAATAATTAACTAAAACTTAATTTTATAAGTAGTTCATATATTCTTCTAACCCTGAAAATATTGACACATGCTTAATGAAAAAGATACTGCTATATTGAATAAAAGTAATAAGTATAGTAAGATAATTGTACTTGTTTTTTTAATCTGTGTGAAACAGATAATTTAAAACTGTTGCAATTTTTTTTTAAATCTGTTTTAAAGTAATACTTAATCTTAAGCTCTTACTATTGTAATGTTAAATGTAGTTATCACTCATAAAATTGAGGCAGAACTCAGTCTGTATCTAAATATGATTGAGTGCTCACTTTGTCGGTGTTCTATTAATAAATAAAAATAACATTACTGGTCTAAGTACAAACATCTTTAAGCATACATCTATTCCGTAAGAATTTCATGTCTAACTGAGGATATCTTGTAAGAAACCGGTTTAACATAGCGTTATCGTAATGTGCTTAATATAAGCTAATTCCATTATAAAAATATATTAACACATATATAAATATCCAATTATATTACACGTTGACTCGGGGCGTCAGTTAAGTTAAAGTCAATTATATAACATATTTTATGACGAAAACACAAATGTATATCCTAATCACTTCGCTCTTTCCTGTAAATCTATTTTGCAAGAACAAACTCGAATCGGACACGTTCGTGAAATGTCAATAAGTGATATGCGATATTGACTGCAATAACAATAAAATTTTAAGGATACACGCATCAAAATAGCGTATCACCGTTTGGTTAACGACGAGATACGATATGAGTTCTAGCAATTTAGAAAAGTAACAATAGATAGATAATATACATTTTATGTATACAACTCTAAACATACATAATTTGACTGAACTTAAGTGTCTAATCTTTTTCTAATTTGCTAAACAAATCTGCAAAGATTAGTTGATAATCGTGATGAAGACGTAAGTTTTAACGGTATTTTTACATGTATGTATAACCAGCGCGACACGCGCACAGGATCAACTGTTTTGCATGCTTTCCGAGACACGGGGAACACTCCTATCATCTTGAACCTAGACCTCGGGATCTGCGGCCTTACAAGCTAACCACTACTGAAAAGACATTCAATACATTATATATTAGTTGCCTTATTATGCAGAACTAGACTGACTCGTTACAGACTGACTTATCAAATTTCAAAGACTTAATGACTAACGAAACTTACTCCTTATATGAAATACAAACAAATTACTTAATTAACGAAATTGGCAAAGTTTTAAATCAATTAAAGATTGTAGAACCAAAATCGAATTAAAATAGGTCTCGTTGACATTACGGAACCCATAATTCTTTACTGAAAACTTGGATCAGACTAATGCGTTATAGTATAATGAGGCAATCCGAACCTTAAAAAATTATCAAGAAAAATAGTTTTCTTTATACCCTCTGGCATTAATAACTAGTTTAACTGACATTATCATTAATGGTCATAGTTGAGAAAATTTTAGTTCAGGATTTCGTTCACCAGAATCGTTAACAATATCAATGAAACGCTAACGTGCAAAAAAAAAGTTTAGTAATTATTATGTAACATAAGTACGATAAAACGCACATTGGTCACACTGTAAGTTGTTCAGCAACTGTAACATTGGGTAATGGGTTAGTAAATTGTTACTAAATGCGATTTTTAATTGTTAAAACATTTTATGTGAAATTAGGATTTTTTTTATGAAATTTTAAAAATAATAGACAGCTACCCAAGTATAGTACCGGCATTCAATGTTACGCAAGAAGACCTCATGGAACAAAGGTGAGCCTTAAGAAAATATTTTAGAAAAATTTATCCCCTAAGGAATTTAAATAGGATGAAATTTATTCGACATTTAAAAAATTGTGCTTCAGCACCTTGATACCAGTGAAACATCTCAAAATATAGCTCTCTTTCTCTCTACACTTTTTTTTCTGTCACGAAATATGCCTAAAAGTGCTTAACTTTAAAAACAATTTAAAAAAAACAGACTTAGCGAGTAGAAATATCGTAATGCATTAAGTGACTTGTATATTGTGTAGTTTTATTACGAGACATATTTTGTAACGAATTCGCAAAACGTTACTTAATATATACGCTTACATACTTTTAGTTAGCTGGTTTCCAAAGTATGAAAACTCTTTGGTAAGAAATTATGTGATCACTTAAGGTCAACGTGTAAATAATCTATATTATTGATAGCAATGATAATATGTATATTATTTATCTATACAAATTAATTAAAACAAATTAGCAAAAAATTTAAACCCAAAAAACATTTTTTTGCAAATCGATAATATCGTCTTGTTTATGTCGCCATCAATTTATAATTGAAAGGAGACAAAAAATATATATCTTGAAATATAAAATATTTTCACGGAATAATCAAAAAACGATATCTTATATTCAAGGTGCAGGCTTATGAAATTTTTGACATATTGAGTCAGAATATACAGATTATATATGTATGTGTGGCGTTCGCAATACAAATAGACCTTGAAATTATAGAACAAAAAACGCGTTTCTTATATATTATCGTCTAGACAATTGGAATAGCAATTCGGTGAGGAAATGCGTCGTTGCAACGATCCCACACGTTTATAATAAGTTAATTATGCTTTTATTATTTCATCATATGAGCTGGCTAGAACATATACGCGCTAACGTCCACATGAAGTGGGACTCAACAGCGCTGAGTGCCCTGGAATACCCACTAAAAACCAGCGATACCCGTTTCCGGTACAGCGGTTTCCGTTTGTTCGGGGGCGATACGGGATCGCTTGCGCTTGCATCGTGACGCCCCGTGGTTGGCCCAGCTACGCAGACCTCAATTCCCAAGGGGTTCCCGTATATATGGAACGCACCTAGCTCCAGCGGCGCTATGCGCACTATTCGCATAGCGCCGACGCCTTCTCCCCGTTCTTCTTCGGCGAAGACACTGTCCTCTCGCTGGCGCTCCGCACCGGGAGTGTTGCAGAAGGTGTTATTTTCAAACAAGCACGAGGGACTATATCCCGTCTTCTTAAATATAGTGTAGTGACCCAGTAGTGGCGCATTTACGAGTTGTAATTTACTCTTTTAAATATTATATTACAATAACGGCTTAAACTATAAATGTTGTTTAAGAAGTAATCAGCTGTCTTATTCCTTTGAATGTTAAGTCAATAATGTCAGAAAGAGATAAATCAATGTTTAACTAAACGCCCGCTGAACAATTTTTTGGTACCTTTATGTTTGACAATCTTTGTATATATAATTCTCCTGTGCGTATATCACTGAACTCGTCCTAAGCGGCTGGACCGACTTTGGTGGTTTTTTGTTGTATGTACTTGAGTTTTACCTTCAGAGCCCCCTCCCCCCTGAATGTTTTATATTGGCCCTTCATGTGGCTCTGAGATAGGAGATATTTCTACTTTAACGTTGCATAAATAACAAGATTGAAAATTCAATTTTTTTTAATTATATTTAATATAAACAAACTTACTATCCCTATGAGAAGTCGGTTAAAATTTTAACCTAATGTAAAAGTACTATTACGTATTAGCAAACATTTCATAAGACCGACCTTGCTCGTTACGACATTTCTTAAGCAAAATGTTTGAAACTTATCAAAATCCACCTTCTTTTTATCTACAAATCAGTTAAGTTTTTAACTTTTTATTGAGAATTTTTAATAAGAATAAATTAAAGTGAATCAACACAACTTCATAATATTGATCAATTTTTTCTTTTTTGTTGTCGCTATAGCGATAAAAAACCTTGGGCCGCCTGACCTAAGTTTAAGCTTGGTAAAAATCTAACGCTATGATGATGTCCTTTGTTTACAATACAAATATATTTTTACTGATATTACAGTTTATGTTTTAGTATATTTGTTACTCAAACTTGATGTAATAAAATTTTGGCATAAACGGCTATTATATCGTTAAAAAATATATATCTTTCGTTACACATTAAAAAATCATTAGGTGCTAAAATTTTATTCACGTCGAGCCACTGATAAACAGCTTTAAGTAATTAATTTAAATTATAATTGTAAGAAAATAAAATAATTTAGCGCAATTTAATATTAATTAAAAAAAAAACCTTTTATACAATCAAATCATGACGCCCCAAAAGCTAATTGTATACAGATTGTGTGATCATTGCACATTTATCTGTATTGACTGTCCCATTCATAACCGATAGCTTACCCATTAATTATTTATTTACTTAAGCGTTTGTGGACACATTACACATACTATTAATCCTGACAATATATATAGTCTTAAAACCAGTCAAAGATAATTTCAATAATTGTTTTTAATGATCGAAACAGCTTTGAATATCAACACGCAAGCGAGCGTTCGAATAGAACAAAGCTATTCTCTAAGAAAACAATTTGACTTGATTGTAAGCTATTGAATTTTTTTTTTTTATAGAATAGGAAGGTGGACGAGCATATGGGCCACCTGATGGTAAGTGGTCACCAAACGCCCTTAGACATTGGCATTGTAAGAAATGTCAACCATCGCTTATAGCCAATGCGCCACCAACCTTGGGAACTAAGATTTTATGTCCCTTGTGCCTGTAATTACACTGGCTCACTCACCCTTTAAACCGGAACACAACAATATCAAGTATTGCTGTTTTGCGGTAGAATATCTGATGAGTGGGTGGTACCTACCCAGACGAGCTTGCACAAAGCCCTACCACCAGTGCACAAAGCCCTACCACCAGTATCACATTAATTGTATCTCCAAAGTTTTAATAAATGAATTTGACTTTACTAACTATGAGTTAAACTCGACGCGATATTTGGATCTTTAAGAGTAATTGAGGGTGTTATTTACATCAATTTGGTGTTCTATTTTTTAAAGGATAAATTCTAGGTTTTTGTAAAACTAGTTTCACGTTTGGATGCTAGATATATACTATGACAGTCACGATTTCCTGATCTAAATAAAATTAGATATAATCTTAATATCATCAACAAGGTAGGTTACCACCTTGCTGACGATATTAAATGCTTACTTTAGTTAACTCTTTTTGTTACCCTAATGATGACAACATTTCATTATCGGTTGAATAGTTAAAACGTGAAAGCGTAACAAACAAATAAATAAACTCATTTTCGCAATTATAATTGTTAAGTCAGATTATCGGCTAGCTGTCCATCTTTTCGAATGATTTTTAGTCTTATGTCGTTTTTTCCCCTATTTTTTGTTGAAAGCTAATGTTGCCAGTATTTAAAATCAACCTTTAGGTATAAATAAAATTTAAATATTAATCTTATGATTCTAATCTGTTGGTGCCGTCAATAAATAAATATTAAAAAAAATCAAATTACAAATTCGCGTCATCGTACTTCTACCAATAGACAATATCAACAGAAATTCAGTAGGTACTCTTTCATACGAATAACAGTAAATATATATACATATAAGTAATATAAAATGCACTTTTGTTATGTAAAAATTATATTGGCTCACGTGTCTTACGTCAGTTATATTGAAATTTGATAGCACGTGTTTCGATTCCATACGCAAACTTTTTTTGTAAATAATAAATTATCTTACATTACATTTTGTGGCAATGTTTAGGGAAAAACTTTAAATTTATGTAAATATAAATATTAAAATGGCAAAAGGAAAAATGATGACGTCATTATCATATTCAATCTCAAAGAAGGCTGCGCAAGTCATATTATAGTACATAAGTGTGAGCGCAAATACAGACTCACTCTCTATTCCCATTATCGGCACAAGGGACATAAAATCTTAGTTCCCAAGGTTGGTGGCGCATTGCCTATGTAAGCGATGGTTGACATTTCTTACAATGCCAATGTCTAAGGGCGTTGGTGACCACTTACCATCAGGTGGCCCATATGCTCGTCCGCCTTCCTACTCTATAAAAAAAAATCTTAGTTTGATGGGATTGCAATCCGACACCATCAGAGAGAACTCATGTGACGAAAAACATCTTTAAACTTAAATTAACTTTAAAACACTGTCAACTTCCAACCGTGGGATTGCTATTTCGGACAAATCAATATGTTTATTACAGTAAACCACTGGGTCAATCATTTGCACAATGTAGAATCTTCTTTAGTTGACAACTAGAAATAGATATTTTTCATAAGTCACCCTTTTTCTGCAATCATATGTTCGGTTTGCAAATTTTTATAATGTATTATTTTTCTTAACTTGCCAATTCATATTTAAATAATTCCAATATATTTAAAATTTATATTGATCACAAATCTTTGATATAAATTCTTTCAAATCATAAACTAAAATTATCATATTTATGATTTATTTATTTTGTAGTGCATGTGTCGTAAGCAAGCTGATGATATTTCAATATTATTCGCATATAAAATATTTTATGAAATCAGAAGTATACAAACGTTTATTTTTCAGTATATAAAAGACCAGGGCAAATAATATTTATATAAAATAATTGTACCTGGCAACCTCGTCGTTGGGTTAAGGAAAAAGTAGATAACCTATATTTTTCCAACTCCTCGTGTAAAATTCTATCGACTAATGTTCGATTTTCATCAATAAAAAATCAGGGAAGTTGATAAAAATAAGTGAATTAAAGTTAATCTTAGTTATCATCGTTGGCCCGTGATTTAGGTAGGCAACCCATTTGCTATTTATCAATGAACATATTATCTAACATTTATTTATTTATTTTATTTATTTATTTATTTATTAGGGAAACATACAGCATATCGTATATTACAACTTAATATAATAATCATATTTTAACACTTATGCCAGTTAAGTTTCCACTACTGTTTTAACAGGGAAGTGGACTAATTTTGATGTTACATAAAATATAACTATTTATGACAAAGTAAAATTTTAACGTAAATATGGTTATGGTTAATTACTAATAAGTATTTTTCACAAGATTATAAAATTTACTTAAACTATTTTTAAACAGATCAATGTGGTTGTATTTTCTATTATGACTATTACAAGATCTTAGATATATATAAGCTATCATCGTCAAATAACAAATGAGCGTATATATTTCTAATAACGTATATTAGACTATACGTTCATTATAGTGTAAGACTTTTTATTCATTTAAAAACTAGTATCCTGTCAACTCCAATTATGTATTTAATTTAAATACCGGAAAAATATAAGGAAAATTAATACTTCTCGCTAAAACATTATATAATATTTTTATATGCATATTACGTGCGCTATTCTTTAAGAACACTCGAAAATACCGCAGAACAATCGTCAATGTGAGAAAAATATAAGCAAAATTGACTCTAATCAACATATTTTAAAGGATCAAAATAGCGTATCTACGTCGGCGGGTTTCCAAAATTTTAGGAGTGTCATACAAAGTGAGTTCTTGCAGAAAGACACCGAGGATGTAAGTGTAGTGGAAGGATTGTCTGGAAATGTCAGCGTAACATTAGGAATCCTACTCACGGACGACTATACAATTTCTAACATAGTCAAAAATTGTGAATTGCTATTCAACGAAATTGTATATATTATAGGTAATATGATTTTGAAATTTATTAAGACATAATAACAAATTTGTAAGCCATAAACATTGGCACTGTAATTTCTGTACTGGTATATTGATTTGAAATATTCAAGTAGAAAGTCATAGATGAAAGACACAGTGCAAATTAAAAAAGGTCTAGAGAATCGGGTTCCTTACTTGTATTACTGGTTGATTTTGATATCAGATAAATTCAAGTTTAAATCGAATTAGTAATGTTAATGTGAAATAGTTTTCGATCGTGAAGGTATTTTTTCCATGGGGTGAAAACGACCACGGGGTCGTTTACCCATATGAGCACGGGCTCATATGGGTAATTATTGAAAGTTATTTTATTGTTATCATTAAACAGTGACTCGGATACATGAACTTTTTAACATTACATTCGATTTTAAATATATAATTTAAACATTTTATTCGACGTAAATTTTAAATGCAAAAAATAACAAACCTCTTTTGTAATAAACAAACTAAAAATACTATTGCCAAATATAAAAACTCAAATGATGAGCGACATTGAATACAATTAACATGATAATTAGAGAATGCAAGCATCAAATTTTTATATTAACATAAATCGGTATAATGTTGTTTTTATATCGATCGAATCGACCTCTTTTAGAATTCATAATAAGAAGGTTTTATATTATGCGATAAATACAATAATTTAGATTGAGGACGTAAATAACTATACACAAATTACTATTCGCATAATAGTTACTAAACAAATCATGACAAGACAATGATTCCAACTCTACTATCAAGACTATTCGTTTGAGGTAAATAGTGTCGGGTGTGCCGTCTGTAATTACCCTTTCTTTCGTCGACCTTGCTTGAATTGAACCCCCACTGACGTAAGTCTACACGTGAGTTCGACACGTGCTTGTTACGTAATTACGTAAGCTGAATCAGGATTACACTTCGGACTATTCCATTGACAGGCGAATTGTTATTGTTATAACGTGACTTGTAAGCAGCCTACTTCATCAATTCATAAGCATAAAATACGCTTATTAAGCGATTGTAAGTAAAAACATGGAGCACAATAAATATTCTTCTTTTTAATATTACACAATATATACAATTTATATATATAACGCGCTACGCACGCTCATCAGAGCATCATGCCGTTTGCCGTCACGGCATACCAACCTGCCAATGAGGTCTTATAATTTTTTCGAACTACGAAAAAACCAAAAGCACTGCCAATTATAAAATAACAATCTATTTACTAGCCTCTTATCATCAGGTAGTAAAATAACACGAGTACTTTTAAGGTTAAAGAGGGTTATTCTTATAAAAAATAATGTGACCGTTAACTTAATATGATATTCAAAATTTTTTTTTTTTTATAATTATATAAAAAAAATAATGCTTACTTTAATAAAATAACACAATTATGATAACGTACACATCCTTTTTTTATAAGCAAATAAACAAAATTGACAATTAATATTATAATTAATGGAGTAGGAAACATGCCCCTTTAAGTATTACATTATGTACTGCATAATATTGACATATTCACTAAATGTAAATGAATGTCATATATAATATAATTTGTTTATTATTTACGGGACGGACGGGAATCGCGAGTGCTGCCGAACATAGTGTACATAGTTGTTGTTTATTAGAAATTACCTAATTCGCAAATACAAATATAATACTAGTAACAGTAAGGAGAAGGTTTTTTGGAACTTATTCCACTACGCTGCTCCAATGTGGTAGAATACACATGTGGCAGAATTTCAATGAAAATAGACACATGCAAGTTTCCTCACGATGTTTTCCTTCACTGTCAAGCACGAGATGAATCATAAACTAATAATAAGGCACATGAAAATTCAGTAGTGCTTGCCCACGATCATCGGTTAAGATTTAGGCGTTCTAGCCACTTTTTTTTCACGCAGTGGAAACCCCTAAAAAGAAGGAAAGGTACCCCTTTCTAAACGTTTCCACTGGGGGGTCTGAAGCTCCCATAGGCTGGGGGGGAACTGGGTTATGTGGAATTCTTACCCTCTAAAACCACTGCGATGGCCGTCCTAGGCACGGATTGGTGAAGCTGCGGGATCGTGTTGATATAACGCATCCGCGACCTCTTCCGTGCTTTGCTCCGCTCGTGGCTCGGTGGAGCTCTCCTCAGGGGGCAAAGGTAATAGCACTCCTCGCTAGTGCGTACGGTAGTGCGAGGCCATTCCGGCTGCCGTCCTCCTCAGGGCCGTATGAAATAAGAAACGCGAGGTCCCCACCTCACGCATCCACGGCCCCAGGGTTAGGCCTATCTTTTAAGCCCCGGGCGTCGGGGCTGTGGGAGGGCCGAGACGACGCCGACGTTCATTACCTGCGTAAGTCGGAAGGTGACTCGTCGCTTTTGTCTCATCCAGGCTTCGAAGGCTGGCAGGATCGCTCCAACGACACGTTTGCGGGCGGGCGTACCGAGGCGTTCTAACCACTAGGCCATCTCGGCATCTCGGCTACTAGTATAAACTAGCATTTATTATATAAAATTGATTACATATCTTATTTGCGCACTTAATGAAATGTTATTAATAACTCCTCACGTGTCAAGACATAAGTTTTAGGTAAGTTACAAAATTCAACGCTAACTTACTTTTTCATTCATTTTTTATTCAAGTATAATTACTTCTTTTTATAACGTTTTCAAATAAACAAGTCTTATTTTTTTGAGACACGCGACGGCGTTTATTTAAATTTGAATTTATTATCATACTTAGTCTGAAATTGGCAATTGATAAAAATATCTTTCATTTATTTACAAAAAGTTCTTAATAGTATAATTGATTGGTTTGGTACCGAAGGTAAACGACTAACTAATGAAACTAATAAAAACAAAATAAAAAATAAAATATTTATTTTTTAATGAGTTTATATGAGTTCTAGAAAATAAATTATAAGATGAACTATCCAAGAGTGGCTTAACTGTCAACTTTAGGGACGAAGATGTCCCTTGTGCCTGTAGTTCCACTGGCTCACTCATCCTTCAAAACCCGAACGCAACAATACTAGGTATTGCTGTTTGGCGATAGAATATCTCATGAGTGGATGGATGGATTATTAATTATTCAAGATACGATTCTGAAGACTATAAGCTTTCCAGTAGAAAATGATGATGATGTCCTCCTGAATGATTTTGGCCACGGCCGGCGGTCAATCTCATGGGTGATTAGCCGACTGCGCAAGACATATAGATATTGTATTGCCTCTAAGCTCCAAACCTTCTCCTCAAAAGGGAGAGGAGGTCTTAGCCCAGCAGTGGGTCATTAACAGGCTGTTACTGTTACTGATTGCCCCTAAAGTATTGTATTTTGTTCCCTTTTTCTGTTTGATCTTCTTGCGTTCTTTTCTTTGCGGGACCTTCCTTTATATCCTCCTCTTTCCTGATAGAAAGTATATTGTAATTGTAAGTGTATTGTGTGTGTGTAAATGTGATTTTTTTTTTGTTTAGAGTAAAATAATATTTGAACGATTTTCATAAAAACTCAAACATTTTTAATTATATATTATTCTAGTTTATATAATTTTTATCGAGATATATGAGACGTAAATTGACAACGAACTAACAAACACAAACATCCATCTAAAAACTATAGAATTCGATTTTCGAATTGTCTATATAGAAAATTAGGTACCAAATTAAACAAAATCTTAAAAACAATTATGTAATAGTTAGTACTGGTAGTTTCATTTTAATAAAAATACACAAAATAAAGAAAGAATACAAAAAAAGAATCAACTTCATACCTACCCCTTATAACATAAAAAAATAACTATAAACAACATCACATAAATAACAATTTATATAATGATAATAAACATATTAAGATATTCAATTACCTTACATCACAGGCTTTTTGTCTTATTTAAAGACAATGGTACGAATTAGTCTCGCTCGAAGCCCACGAACGTGACCCAAAGGCAGTGAAACACGTGATCTGTCTCAGATGGTAGCCGCACGTGAGTTTCAAAAACATGTGTTTATCTAAATATATAAATTTTAAATATTTAAATTTACTTTCATGTCGATTATAATGAAGAATTTTAAAGGTTTTATTCCATATCGAAATATAGATATTTTCTATTTTGTTTTTCATTGTACATTCGCCGTCTGGAGTGCATGTTGCTAGAAAATTCAATCGTTTTATATACAATTGATATATGTTAGTGTTATTAATTGACTTTTACGAGCGTCGCGGGCTTTTTTGTGGATAATGTGTGATAAATATGTACTATGAACATGTTATACGTTATTTTAGATATCATAAAAGTTTTCGAAGCGCACGCCAAATAATTAGTTTTATGAAAAAAAATGTTACTATTTTTTTTTAAATAAAATACAACCTACGTTATTCGACGATAATATAGCTTTCTGTACATGAAATAATTTTTAAAATCCTAATAGTATAAAATTATTCTATTGTAAATATTGTTGTAAATCTTTTATGACGCAAATTTAAGTATTCCTATTTTGTAATTTTATTATTTTTTATATGCTCCGGGAGGGCAAATGACTCTACTCCACCTGATGGTAAGTGGTAGTAGAGTCCAAACGTGACGACGGCCAGTACAGTCGGAAAGAACGTTCTGCACTAGCCGCCCCCGCGTTGCCGGCCCGCAAGATGCCTCTTCACGCCTCGTTTGAAGGAACCCAGGTTGTTGGAGGAGGGGAACACGTATTTGGAAGTGCGACAAAGAAAGTTGCCAATTTTATTTGTGCGCGATGGAATTGATGTCACAGTTAGGCGGTGACATCGAGAACCAGCACGCGGAGACTTATGAAGGAAGGGGGAAGCAGGAATTAGAGAGAATAATTCCTCAGAGCACTCGCCGTGATGCGGTCGATAGAAAACGCTCAGCGCTGCTATCTCTCAACGCAATTGTAAAGGCTCGAGGGTGTTTGTGACCTTTACGTCGCCAGTAATGCGGACCGCGCGTTGCTCCAACCGATCCAAGGCCTCCAGTAGGTACTTAGCGGAGCCTTTCCAAAGGTGCGAGCAATATTCAACGCAAGACCGTACCTGTGTTTTGTACAACAGGCACAGTTGTTGTGGCATGAAAAAACGCCGCACCTTGTTCAGAACTCCGAGTTTCCGTGAAGCTGTTTTTATAACAGCATCGATGTAATCCCTTGGACTAAGGTCGCAGCGAACGTCCATCCCCAGCACGGCGATTTTGCTTTGTATCACCAGCGGAGTAGCACAGCCGGAGGGAAGAGGGGAAAATTGTGACTTTTTCGCTGTGAGAGCGCATACCTGTGTTTTCTTGGCATTAAACTCAACAAGATTATCAGAACTCCATTTGGCGATGAGCTTTAACGTCCTATCGAGTTCAAGGACAAGATTCTCCCGCCTCTCCTCAATTTCCGCTCGCCCAGCCACTGCGCGTCCGTGGTATCCACCATGCACTGTACTATTGTCTGCATAGCAATGTATGTTTCCAAGAGAGAGCATATCATTGATATGCAAAATAAAGAGTGTTGGAGATAGCACAGATCCCTGGGGGACCCCAGCATTCACTACATAGAATTGTGAAGCGCAACCATCAACTAAAACACGAAGGCTATGCTTATCTAGGAAGCTGGCAATCCAGGTGCATAGCTGAGCAGGCAGACCATATGCCGGCAGCTTATAGAGAAGACTTCTGTGCCAGACCCTATCGAAAGTCTTGGAGATATCGAGGCTGACAGCCAATGATTCTCCGCGCTTGTCAATTGCCAGATTTGCTTACTTTTCAAGTCACAAGATATCCATTGGACTGTCTATCTGCCTAAGTTCTTCTTAGTAAATAAGTGGTTTTTCTTTATATTCATTCTTGATCGATGATGGCGTTGCTTGATTGATTTTTTTTTATAGAATAGGAAGTCGGACGAGCATATGGACCACCTGATGATAAGTGATCACCAACGCCGATAGACATTGGCATTGTAAGAAATTTTAACCATCACTTACATCACTAATGCGCCACCAACCTTGGGAACTAAGATGTTATGTCCCTTGTGCCTGTAATTACACTAGCTCACTCACCCTTCAAACCGGAACACAACAATACCAAGTACTATTGTTTTGCGGTAGAATATCTGATGAGTGGGTGGTACCTACTTAGACGAGCTTATACAAAACTCTACCACCAGTAATATCTGATGAGTGGGTGGTACCTACCCAGAAGAGCTAAATCTTTTCTACTTATAGAAATATAACTAAATATCAACGAATGCATCAACTTTGTAGATATATTAAGGGAAAAACAATTTATATTTTTAGTTCTCTAACGAAAGCGTACATCACTAATAATATTAGTTCAGGCTATCTGTTAACATATTGTTGAAATTTCAAAACCGTTAACTATATACTCGCTATCTTGATATATAATAAGAATAAATAGTCCAATCCGTTTATTTTTAAGTACTATAAAAATATCAACGAACACCTTATATACCTACAAATGCATAAATAACTAATATTTAAAAATAAATTAATATATCTGTATTGGAAAAACACGCAAAGTACCAGCGGAAAGTAATCCATGTTATATAAAGATAAAATTATCTGCGTTTTAAGTAACGCTTTAACAAAAATACAACTAGTATAATTAAAACTTCTTACATTATCACATAATGTATTACCTCAATGTTTTCCTCAGCACCAAGGTTCCAGCGCCCTCCAAACATTTCCCGATCAGCTCATGAATACTAAGCACTATCTATTTCCTATTTAATGCAACGTTAGGTCATGCATACGATAGGTTATTGTATATAGGTATATCGACTTTTAACAAGGATCACTCACTTTTTTTATTTAATTTTTAAGTTCCGTAGATATTTCACCGCAATGTTTGAAGGTGAGTAGTACGAAGTGAGGTTTCTTTATGTATGAATCAATCTTTAAGGATTAAATGGAAAAGACACACCAATTTTTTTATTGAGTATTAAGCCGTATTGATTGCACATGATATATGTCTAAATAACAATAATTATATGGTAAGTCTGTTCATTTGAATCGTTTTTTTTTATTATTTTTAAATTTAGAATGGCGCCAAAATATAATGCCACAGTTCGGAAACATTTTAGACACAAATATATGAGGCTGATGTTTTCTACTGTATATATATCTTTTTAATCTGTTTATTTTTCAGTAATATGGCAAAGAAATATAACTCTAAGCTCTGTAAATATTCTAACTCTAATATTTCCAAGTGATATGAATTAATATAAATTTAGCTGCACTGCTTACACTGCTATCATATAATAAATATCCTGGGACATTATTCACACACGGCCATCTGATCCCAAATTAAGCAGAGCTTGTGCTATGGAAACCAGACAACTGATATACTACATATACTACTTTTCTTTTGTAAATACATACTTATATAGATAATTACACCCAGACTCAGGACAAACAGACATGTTAATGCACACAAATCTCTGTTCTGGGTGGGAATCGAACCCACAACCTTCGGCGTGTTAGGCAAGTATCTATCAACCTCGCCTACCGGCTCGTTCCAATTCCAATTCCAATATAAATTATTGGAACCGCTTGGACATCTATTAAATAACCTTAAAGATCATGAGCATATCATACACAGCCATTATATCTAGATTGTAATAAAAATAGATTTATTGCAGCACAATGCGGGAAATAACGACTATTATTATGCAAGCCGGTACCAATACGAGGGCAGCCTCCATCGCGGTCGTTTGTATTTTCCTCTAATTATAAATTGCTATGATGTCTCTATTGGGAAGTTAGTATATTGACCTTGACTATGTGTCCCAGAGCATAGAGCACGGAAGACATTTCATAAACATAATATCATGTAATATCTAAATAGTTACAGAACATTTTTTTTCTCGCTGGAAACACGCGTATACGCGTTTCCCCCACGTGAAGTGGGGCTATGTGGAGCTCTCCGGCGCTGAAGGTACCAGAATATTCACTAATAACCAGCGGTACAGGGAACCCACCTAGCCCCAGCGGCTATTATGGCGGGGGGAGAAGGTACGCATAGCGCCGACGCCACCTCCCCGGTCTTCTTCGGCGGATCGAATCAGCGGAGGCATTTTCCTCGAGATATGATTCTGTGACATGATACTCTTGCAGAAGGAGACCATTTCCTACCAGCGCCGAGTGTGATTAACGCCATGCTCAGCAGGGAGAGCTCTCCACCGATTATCGCCGTCAGGGTATGCCTTTGAAGCCCCCACGCAGCACACTCCGTCAGGGTGTGTCACACTCGTTGCAGGAGGGTGATACTTCCCGCCTCGCTATCCCGTGCAGGTACTTATCGAAACAGCCATGTCCGGTAAGCACCTTCGTCGGCATGCCTATAAAGTGTTATATATAAATAGTGATTTAGTATTTTTGTTTTATTTATTACTTCTACATATTACTTCAAGTTTATGGCGCATTGGAGAAGTAAGGGATGATTGGAATTTATTATGGTTTCTATCTGCGGTGGTGACCACTTATCATCAGGTGACCCATTTGCCCGTCCACCGGCATATGATGTAAAATATAAATATATTCCTTTGGATTACTTTAGAGCTATATTAACAGCTAAATGTATGGTCACCTTCTTTCGTAAACATTAACACAGTAAGAAATAAAACATTCATTCAAATTAAATAAACAGTGTTATGTTTTCACAGTTGCTCCCTAATTAAAATATTAGTTTTAATAATGATATTTAAACACAACCAAAAATGTATAGAAGTTATATTAACGTCGCTTAACGAGGTTCCATGGTGTAATGGTTAGCACTCTGGACTTTGAATCCAGCGATCCGAGTTCAAATCTCGGTGGAACCTGTTTTTTTTTTCAAATATTAGAATATAATTGTAAATATTTCTTCCTTGAAGAACAACGTAAGTGAAAAGAATATAACTAATTTTAATATTAAAAAAACATACATATATATAATAAAATAATTTTAGAAGATAAAAAAATTAAATAGCATTAATACGATAATGATGATTATGATTGATTGACGATAGATGTCCTCATGACCGATTTCGGCCACGGCGGTCGATCTCAACGGAGATTTGCCGTCTGCACGGGATATATTATAATGCACAGGTGTGGGTGCAAACACAGATGCATTCACTATTTCCTCACTCTCATAATCCGATGTGACGGGAATCTGATAGGGCCGCAAAGAGTTCAGGCACAGAACAACGGCTCTAAGTGCTTTCCGAAGGAAGAGAAGGTTTGCTTGCATCCAAATTTCAGACTCCGGGCTCCTATTGAAAAATTTGGACAAAAAACTTAATAACGACCCGACCTGGTGTTTGAACCCGGGACATCGTGATCTGCAGCTTTATATCTAGTCACTAATAATTCAGTCAAGATTATGAATGGAATTATAGAAAACAGAGGAATCAAACATAATTAGCTATATGATCATCTTGCCCTTACGCACTAACCAGGAGTAGCTATGGTGATATCCATTTTTCTTCTTCTGCCTAGCGTTTTCCCGGCCTAGTAACACCAGGGTCCGCTTTCCTGCATCTATGCCTCCACTTTGCCCGATCTAAAGCGTCCTCCTTAGTTAGATCGTGCTTTCTCATATCGTCCCTCACAACATCGAGCCAGCGCTTCTTGGGCCTGCCGCGGCATCTAGGGCCTTCGACAATAAAGTCCAGGCATCGGTTCCCGACAAAGTCTGGTGGTCTGCGGCTAATGTGGCCAAACCAACGCAGACGGCTTTCCTGCAACTTATCCGCTACATCGCAAACTCCAAGGCTACCACGGATGTGCTCGTTACGAATGCGATCTAGTCGCGTAACGCCACACATCCACCGCAGCATTTTCATTTCCGCGACGTGAAGTTGCTGAACATGTCTCGCGAGAGCTGGCCACGTCTCGCTGCCGTACAATAAGACTGGTCGGATGATGCACTTATACACAAGGCCCTTTAATTTCACCGGTATCCTGCGATCACAGATTACCTCGGTGACTTCCCGCCATTTGGCCCAGGCTGCGTTTATTCGAGCTCTGACGTCATGGTCGACTGTACCAGACTCGTGCAGTACGGACCCGAGGTATTTAAACTTTTCCGTCTTGATAACGGATTCTCCGACTATCTTTATGGGTTCGGAGTCCATATACTCGGTCTTCGTAACGTTAAGCATTAGACCTCCCCTCTCTAGCACACCCTTCCACTGGTTCACCTTAAGCTCCAATACCTGTTTGTCCTCATCTACCAGTGCAATGTCATCAGCATACGAGTTTCATGGTGTGGCACATAACCTTAATACCGCGGTAGTTTTCGCAGTCCTGTACACTATATACTGGAGTAATTATACTCAATCTCCAAGAGTTGGACATCTTCCGGCTAGTAAGTATTTGGTTAAAAAGATCAGTAAGTAGGTTCACACCACGAGAACCCATCGCTTTCCACGCTTCAATCGGAAAGTCGTTAGGGCCTACGGCTTTTCGGTTTTTTATTGTACGAAGACATTTGAGTACCTCGTCAGGTGTTACCGGTGCAACAAGTCCGAGATTAGGAGGCAGTTCTGGAGGAGAGACATTATCGTGTTGTGTGTTAAGCAACACGTTAAAGTAGTCGCGCCACCTCTCCTTCACCTTAACTGCATCGCAAACCAAAGTGCCATTTGAGTCCTTTACACAAAGACATTTTGTAATGTCTTGTGTCGCTTTCTCCCGAGCTTTTGCCAAACGGAAGATAGTCTTTTGGCCCTCGTTTGTCTCAAGCGTGTCATAAAGGGGTGACAACGTCTGGTAGCGGGCTTTGGCAACTGCTCGTTTAGTGGCACATTAAACTGCTTTATACGCGTCCCGGTCTTCAGGAGATTTGGTCTCTTGCCACTTTTTAAACTGTGTCTTTTTCTCTCGAACTGCCTCCTGTACTGAGCTGTTCCAACACCACGTCTCCTTATCGATGACGCGGCCTCCCTTCGAAGTGCCAAGGACCTGTTTTCCAATGGTGTTCACTGTTGACTGGATCCATTGACTATCGACTGATTCATCTGTGTCTATGCTTAAGTTGGAGCTAGCTACGACTTTACAGAAGTCATGCTGTTTTGGTCCATTCAACAGCCACCATTTAGTTTTAGGTCAGCGTCGTTCAGGCACTTTTTTGCTTGGTACTACCAGCATGTCCATGACAAGGATGCGGTGTTGTGTTGCTAGGCATTCCCCAGGAATTACTTTGCAGTTGGTCACTCTACCAATTTGGCTTCTTCTTATAAGCAAGTAGTCGATCTGGGTGGAGTGCGGCCCACTTTTATAGGCGATGAGGTGCTCGGGTTTCTTTTGGAAGAAAGTGTTAACAATGGCAAGGTCTGATAATAAGCAGGTGCTGAGAATTGAATCTTCCTCTGCATTCTCACGACCATAGCCGTAGCCGCCATGTACACGTCCATATTCACGTGACTCCTCACCAACATGGCCGTTCAAATCTCCACCTATCACGATGCTCTCGGTGTTCGGAATGTAGCGGAGCATGTCTTCCAAGTCATTCCAGAAGGATTCCTTCTCCGATTCAGAGCCGCCGACCTGTGGAGTGTAGGCGCTGATAAGATGAGTAATTACTCCTTTTATCAGTAGCTTCACCCGAAGAAGTCGGTCGCTCAGTCTATCGACTTCTAGAATACTGTTCTGGAATTCTTCGGACAGTACTACGGCCACACCGTTCTTTCCTGAGGGGGAGCCGGAGTAGATCAACTTGTAACCCAGTCCAATATCACGGGACTTGTTCCCCTTCCAACGAGTTTCTTGCAAGAATGCAGCATGAACCCTGCGCCTCGTCAGTACGTCAGCCAGTTCAAGGGAGCGACCTGTGAGAGAGCTGATGTTCCAGGTGGCAAAGCGGAGCTTCTTTTTAGGTACTTGCTTCTTTAGCCGTGCCCGTACTTGACACGGTAGCCCTTTCCCACTCGTCGCAGGCTTAGGGCGATGTGCTTGCGCGTCGTTTTTCGGCGACGCCCTAGCCATTGTACCTAAAATTCTTTTCTTTTTTTCCATATTAAATGGCGGGTACTGGTTTTACAAGGACCGTCTGACCTCCCCAACCTAGAGTAGGAAATCAGTTCAGGATAGAGGGATGTTGAGGAAATTTGGTGGGAATTCAAGGTATAGGGATACTAGGTGAAGACCTCTCGCTGCCGAGTGTGATAAATGCCATGCTTGGTAGCGAGAGGTGCTGGTTGGAGACGGTCTCCTTCTGCGAAAATGTCATGTCGCAGAAGGAGACAGCGGAGCGGGAGCGTGAGGAGAGGGCCTCCGCTGACTCGCTTCGCCGAAGAAGACCGGGGAGAAGGCGTCGGCGCTATGCGCATCTTCTCCTCCTGCCCTAAATGTTGCCGGGGTTAGGGGGTCTTTGTACCCTGAGAACCCCCTAGGATTTGGAGGCCTGCAGAGGCGGGCCAACCGTCGGGGCGTCACTGTAGTATGCGCAAGCGATCCCGTGACGCCCCTCGAAAAGGCGGTGTGGGTACCGCTGGTTTTTTAGTGGGTATTCCGGCGCATACTCGGCGCCGGCGAGTCCCACATAAACCCCCACTTCAAGTGGGGGAAAGCTATTAAAATATGGGTTAACCCGCGGATACCTCATTGCCTATATGCCGTACCGAAGACACATATCAGAGGAGTTACGGTGGCTAATAAACATAAATTATGGATCCTCGGACGTTTGAATCGTCATTTCAGACAATATGAATGCAAAGCTACCAATGGCTCACCTAAATTCCACCTAAAATAACTGACAAGAACCTCAAACTTCTTTCATCGATGATAATTACATATATAGTTATCATATATACTATTTATTAAAATAAAATTTGTTAAATCCAAAAAAAAATATCTCGTCTTTATAATCTTGTACAGAATATCCCTTATATATTTTTGGAATTGCTTAATAAAAATAACCAACATGTCATTTCTAAAAACAAATGACCATTTAAAGGTCATCTACACTAAAACGTGGAAAAGCTTAGTGGACAGAAATCACTAGAATTAACATAATATAACATAAGGAACTGATAAGCCTTATCTTATAAATATATATATATATATATATATATATATATATATATATATATATATATATATATAATATTGACAATTGATAAGTTTAGTAACGTTAAATGTCAAGGGTTTTCAGTAAAACTGGTATTGCATAAAATACAAAATGATTACCAGTTATTTTTATTTTACATGAGATATTTGATCTTTACTGAGCTGAAGGTATAGATAACTAAAGCTATAGTTTTTTTTTTTAATTACGCTAATGCAATAAGTATAAAATTATTATTCTCATATCAAATAAGAAAATCGAAATGCTGCAATGGTTCAAATAATAAAATCTTGTACGTAAGAATGGCGTAGAGAAGATAAAACTATTAACCATATTCTATTTGAAAAAACAGCCAAGTCAAGTTTGTTTTGAAATATAACATATCGACAATACAACGGTTATATTTATCAGAGAACCTATAGATAAGCTGGCACTCATGTATGTAACAAGTATTATAATTATTGAACTCTTTAAAGAAACCAGTAGTAAATATGTAAGCGGCTGTACAAAGTTGGCTGATATATAGGAGCAATATACTAACAAAGCATTTACCAAACATTGTAATCCAACACGTATAACCAAGTTACGCAATTACAATATTGTATGATCTAAATAGATACACAAATGACACGCGTGAGTCCACGTGGAAGTGCACGTTGCATATAGCGTGCGCGTACGCAGATAAACAAGCACGCTGAAAATTACATGTTTCAATCATTGATCATTAGACACGATGAGCAATTTTAAGTGAAGTATCAATTAGAAGACGGTTATTTTCTGGAGTGATATTTGTTGTGTTTTAGCATGTTTTACTCTTGCTAAATACTACCTGAAAATAATGGATTTATTGTTGATGTGAATCATATATTGGTACGCCTAATGGGTAAGACCGACTGGTATGCGCGACGGAAACGCTCTCTTATTCTGTCCATCCGACTTCTTATTGTTATGTCTTTAATTATATTAAGTCAAACATTTTGTGAACATTCGAGAACAAATTTGTATAGAATTAGAGACTGCCTAGCTAGTTGTTGTACAATAAGATTTCGCGATGTAACATACACAGTTCATACATTATATTTAGGTTCTAGCTACAATGAAGTTTCAATACAGCCATGTCTTAATCATGAGCTAACTGGGATCTCTGCAGACCCGCCGATGACTGCACTACACTGCATGATTTTTCTTTCTGATACAATTCTACAAGTATACTTTATTCGTGAAATCATAATTTCATGAAATTTCAATATAATCAGGTTTCAAAACAACGTGGAATACGAATAAAATCTACTGTCGTTATATTTTTCTTACGTTTCTCAATTTCACATCATGTATGTACTAAATTTCAGTTGTCATTTTTGTCTCTTAAGTTGACACTTTTGTCAAGAGAACCTTTGAGCATGATCCAAAGATTCTACCAGACCAGTGGTTAGCTTAACTAGCTGATACATCTATTGACGCTCTAATACAAATAATAAAATTCAACCTAAACACTTATACCTGTTATTCTAAATGAAGGCAACGTGTTTCTCTTTAAAATTAGTGTGCTGGAAACTTCCCTAATCGGCAGCGCTAATAACATGGCACTCTGCCCAAATTGGCTTACATCAGTTCAAAATCACATCCGTTCTGTATTCCAATGAATCTTGGCCAAAGTGAATATTGGCCATACTACATTGTTATCACATATAAAGTAAACATTTGTGAAAGAAATTTAGCTCTTCCCAGTCTTTGTGGCAAATAGGTAGAGAAAAGATTCCTTGGAAATAGTGAGGCGTGACCAAATATATTTGATCAAATATTGGACCCAATAGAATATCAAATTAAACGTAACAAAATTGGCAGGAAAAGTGAAAATAGCTTATCCCCAACATTGTAAATGGAAACGTGTACAAATCGAATCTGAGGCCACGTGAAACTTCAATATTCCGAAATGGTTTAGTTTCGTAACATAACTAACAATTCTTTTTGTTCTATATTGCACAATATTTAGTCAATACATTCCTATTTGGAATTTAATGATTTTAAAATTGTACTTTAAATTGTTAAATTCGAACTAGAATGATTAGCCATGAGGATACAAAAAATGTATATGCAAAACAAAATGAAAATAATAACTAAGATATACATTGAAATATCTCGTAATAAATAACTCGTGGAATAGTGACAAGAATACTAGCATCATTTCCCCATTGAATCACATTTCCTATTCTCTAGACTAAAAATGTACATGTCACTAGAGTATCAAAGCCGGTGTTTTCATTTTATTATAAGTATTTTATTATTTCATAAAGAACTGCCATAGTAATTCATATTTTATTATATAATGTATTAGTTATAAATATTAAATTATAGGTATTTACATAAGCTTATGACCTGATTATGTATTAACGTCTCTCTCATGTTAGGTAGTCTGGAAGAGATGGCTGATCAACCGCAATAACATATCATCAATTCATATCGTATCAAGCCCCTATTTATTTATTATTATTGTAACTATTAATTAGTCCTAAGCAATTCTCTGCATTGTAACTTTGTGGTATACAGGAATATATATATTAATATATAAACGCTATAATGGTATAATCTATACAATTATATTTTAAAGCTAAAAATATTTCAAATTATATTTTCGCGTTAATACATTTATTGAGAATATCTGATGCATATCAGATGAGTGGGTGGTATTTACCCAGACGAGCTTGCACAAAGCTCTACCACCAGTGTAATACTCATCAGATATATTACCACAAAATAGCAGTACTTGGTATTGTTCTGTTCTGTTTAAAACGTGAGTAAGCCGGTGTAATTACAGGTACAAGGGGCATAACATCTTAGTTCCCAAAGTTGGTGGTGCATTGGTGATGTAAGCGGTGGTTAACATTTCTTACAATGCCAATGTCTATGGGCGTTGGTGACCACTTACCATCAGTTGGCCCATATGCTCGTTCGCCTTTCTATTCTATAAAAAAAAATTGATAAAGGCATTTAAGGTAAGTAAAATTTATATAACAATATTCAACACGAAGAAAACCGCACAGAGCTTACAGTTGAAAAAGCAATAACAATTAATAATCTTGGAAACATCTTCGGGAAAATCACCGTCATTGTCCGGTTGTCCTTATTTTTTGGTATATTATATACCAATACACATTGAAACAACTTGGTGAAATATGCTTCTAACCTCCTCAACCAGTGGAAGAACTGCCAAGTCCAAGTCCTGATGTGTTCGTTTCCACACCATAGGGATAGTTAAGGCGCTTACAATTGAGATAAATGAACGCTCTTTACAATTCCTATAAATCTCTTACGATGTCATTGGATTTAGACGAAGGGTATCTTCTCTTTTTTGCTAGCTAATTAAGATTCACAAGATGTAAAATTATGTTTCTTTCTGAGTCAGATAGTCAAATTATAAACTAGCACCAGTTCGGATAATAAATACCCTGACCTGAGTAGAACCGGCGAAAGCAACTCAGCGGGTTTTTTTGTCATGTCTAGTTTACAAATTTTCAGAATAAAAAATAGCCAGGGGGCGATCGCTTCATATTAAAGGTGTGCTATCATACATAAATTCACTAATTGTATAATAAATATCCTTCGCATAGACGCGTTCCTTTTTTTTAATTTAAGAACGAAGGCATTTTGTACGCTTTCAGGGATCCTGTAGAATCGTATACATTGCTCCACAAAGAAGTTACTGATTCTAAGCAGTCGTATATCTAATATATATGTTTCTTTAATATTAGTAGTGATTCAGTTGTTTGAATCTAAGCTGTCCATTTTAATTGCTATTTATCATTGTTATACAATTAACTTTTTTATCATTCCGAGAATTTTGGCAAGAGTGTTGTTTATGTACTATTCTTAAAATAAACGAATGGATTATAGTATCTCCCACACAAAACATAGTGACTATTTTCGTCTTCAACGAGTTCCGAAGCAAATTTTATTTACATGTTATGATGCAATGTTTTGAAACACATTACGGATTGAATGTATATAAAAGTAAAAGTATTAACATGTAGCCCAGTGGACTGAGTCTTCTACTTTGAAAAGGGTTCGGAGCTTCTTTATGTATTTATTTTTTTACCACCAATAAAATGACGTCATCTTAACATAAGCATAAGGTAATGGAACACATAATTTCAATTAGAGGCAGCCACATCGTGAAAGGCTTAGTGGATTAACATATTAATCCATTTATACCATATATATAAATATATTTATTTAAAAAAATTGAATAACGAAATGACATGATCACGTAACATGACCACGTAACATGCGTACCACTGTATTTTCATGTGCTTAATTTGTGATTATAATTCATCTCGTGCATTACGATGAAGGTAAACATCGAGAGGTAATGACATGTGTCTAATTTCACTAAAATTCTGCCACATGTGTATTCCACCAACCCGCTTTGGAGGAGCATGGTGGAAGCAGCTCCAAGCTTTCTCCTCAAAAAAAAAGGGAGAGGAGGCCTTAGCCCAGCGATGAGACATTCACAGGCTGCTACCAAACCGAAATGAAATGAAATATACTAATTAATACACTTAGTTTAGTAATTACATAGTTCTCTTAAAAGTATCAACACGCTCCAATGCGGGTTAGTGTATACACCACACATGCTCCAAGATTTCATCCGTAATTTGTAAATTCAAGATGTTTTCTTATATTAATTATAAGGACAAATGATTGAACCAATAATCTTAGATTGAGTTTCACGTGTTATCACTACTGAAACATCTGCGTTCAATTAGCATTAAAATCCGTATCTGTACAAATATTATAAATGCGAACGTCTCTTACGCTTTCAAGGCTAAGCCACTGAACCGATTTTGATGAAATTTGGTTTCGGTGCATAGGCAACTTTTTTGCCTGCGTTTTATACATAAAATACCCCTCTCTTCTTAACACGCAATCGGAGCCGCGGGCTATTAGTACTATTTATTAATTTTCATTTTCGAAAACGATATTTAATGCATTTATTATCTTAAACAAGATAAAATATATATAAATAGCATCTTATATACAAAACAAGGAACGAATCCAACTCACACTCGAGAGATAATTATCGTAACAAACAGTCGTTACGCTGTTAGTGATTATATAACGAATTATATTATTTATTATCGATAGAGAATAACATTTGCCAACATTAAACATAGCACACGTTGACATAAATACAGATAACATAATGATACTAAGAAATTGCATTGTTTATTATGATAATAGGTCGAATTATTGTTTCCTGGTGACAATTAGCTTCCATAGATTTAAATAAATATGAATTTAGTTTTTAACGTTAAAAACAATTATATGTTTTTTATTTTTTATTTCGGGCAGTATTATTCAAAGTATTGACGGCTTAAAGTCAAGTAAATCTAAATAGGAAAGTAACAGTTTTGTAAGTTTTTTTTTTTCATGAGGACTAAAGTGACCACTTACCACCAGCAGGCCACCATTTTGGTATCAACATATCTACTATGGTATGTTACAAGTAAAAGTACACTATTATTAATATATCTATGAAATTAATCCCTGAAAGGAATTAACTTAATTTCTTGCCGATTCTTCTAGCATCTTCATTCTGGACCTATACTTTTCAAATAATCTTGTAAAATGTCGATTCGCTTTCGATAAGTATGTACAATAGGTATTAAAAATAAATTATATTTTTTACAGCGCATAGCAGTAATACATTACTATTAAAATGAATACTAATTATTGAATATTATTGATTTACTTGGTGCTTTGTGCAAGTCAACCTGGGTAAGTGCCACCCACTCATCATATTTTGGTACAGCCCAAAAGCAATACTTAGTATTGTTGTGTTGCAGTTTGAAGGATGAGCCAATATAACCACAGGAATAGGAGAAATAACATTTAAGTTTCGAAGGTTGGTGACACATTGACGACGTAAGTACTTACCAGGTGGCCCATATGCCAGCCTGCCTATCTATATTAAATAAAAAAATATATATAATTATAATAATAATGTCCTCCAGACCGATTTCGGCCACGGCGGCCAATTTCAAGAGAGATTAGCCAACAACAAGTGTGTGCGCAAACACAGGTGCACTCTCTATTCCCTAACTCTCATAATCCGATGGGACGGCTTTACGTGCTAACTGAGACACGGGAGTGTACACACTTCCAACTTCCAGACTCCGGGCTACTACTGAGAATTTTCTGACAGAAAAGCCCAATAACTTTTTACTGGCCTGACATGGGAATACCTAAGGCCTTGGACCGGTTGCAGCGACGTGCAGTACGAATTATTGGCGACGTAAAGGTCACAAACACCCTTGAACGTTTACAATTGCGTCGCGAGATAGCAGCACTGAGCGCTTTCTATCGACTGTATCACGGCGAGTGCTCTGAGGAATTATTCTCTCTTATTCCTGCTTCCCCCTTCCTTCTTAAGTCCACGCGAGCTGGTTCTCGATGTCACCGCCTAACTGTGACATCAATTCCATCGCGCACAAAGAAATTTGGCAACTCCTTTCTTTGTCGCACTACCAAAAAATGGAATTCCTTACCAGCTCAAGTGTTCCCCTCCTCTTACAACCCGGGTTCCTTCAAACGAGGCGTGAAGAGGCATCTTGCGGGCCGGCAAGGCGGTGACGGCTAGTACAGAACAGTCTTCCCGACTGTACTGGCCGTCGTCGCGTTTGGACTCTACTACCACTTACCATCAGGTGGAGTAGAGTCATTTGCCATCCCGGACATATAAAAAAAAAAAAAAGAATTGAACCCAGGACCTCCGGGTCTGCGGCCTTACATCAAGCAACTAGACCAGTTCTAGGCAGTCAAAAATATATAATATAGTACAATTATTAATTAAGTTTTAGTTCCAATGTAATTTCCTTCAACGTGTTTAAATAAATTATCAACTTATTCACATACGACATTCATACATTGTAACGAATGTTCCATTTCAGTAAACATTAATGTAATGTTTTATTATTGTACATATTACATAACGTATTTATTGTAAATATCACCATAGTATCCGTCTGTATGGAATAGTATAGAAACAATGACCGAAATCGAACGATAACATTCTAGAACAATCTATATATTATTTAAAGCTGCATCACTTACTTATAAGATTTCAATTTTTATTTTATTAAAGTGTTATAGAGACTTGAATCTTTACCAAGGATTGCGGATTAAAAATCAGGCACTAATGATTTTTATAAAGGTTTTTAGAGCTTTCATCTAATTTCAAAAATAATTGTAATTTAATGCTAATTGCAATTGCATGTGTCGCATGAAATTTTCCACATCTACATATATTCGCCAAGCGGTATTGGAGCAGTATGGCATATGCTCCAAATATTTACCTTAAATAGAGAGTCCAGCTGTGGGCCATTAACAGGCTATTACTTTTCATTTTCGTTTTTGTTTTATAACAACAAGGCGCACTATGAACGCGATACCAAATTTTTAATAAATTATCAACCAAGACAGTTTAAGTATGTTTTATTGTTTACAAAAAAGTTTTTAACATTTTAATCCAACTCGTTCCTAAAGTTGTTATGAATAAACATTACCGTATTAAAAGAACGTGTATTTTTTGCAATCGTTCGCCAATTTCTTATATAATCCTCAATGTCAAACCAGGCGCCAGGCTTGTCCTGCACGTGTTCGCCTCACGTTTAATATTAGTTTATTATTACATAATCATCGTGTTGTATAACCTTGACTTTGTTATTCATGTTACGTTTTAAGTGAACGACGATTGTCGTTCTAAAAGCTATTATCGTCCCACCGTTTGACAAGGTTTCACTTATTTGGAAAAGTACTTTGCAATTTGACTGTTTCGAAGTAAAACTGTATCGAACCTTAAAGGGTGCGATACGAAATGTGCATAGCTGCAAATCGTTTTGTTTATTGAACTATTATACGTATCAGAATTGAGGCAAACTAAGTAAAACTGACTAAAATTTCCCCCTTTTTTAGTAGAAGGTTATATTTAAGCTTTTCCGCGCTGAACATCATCACACACCCGCACAAGATGATCTTTAATATTAAACATACGTAAACAAACGAAATTCAGTGCTTGCCGAGGTTCGAACCTACAATCTCCGGTTAAGACATATTCTAACCACTGGATCGTCTCAGCTCGCCTCATATATTACGCCGAGATAAACTTACTCTGCTAAATTAACTGATACAACTGCTTGCAGTACTTCAGAAAGTCACCAATAACTGATAAATAAGACAATTTAATTAAAGGGACTGTCAACACAAAAACGACCCAAAAATTAAATTTAGTTTTTTTTTTTTTATACACGCCATAACCCTTTTCATGTGTAACGCACGTGATCGTTTTTTAACTAATGTGTTTGTCGTTTAGACAGGTAACCAATGGATAGAATATCCTAGGAAATTGTGAATGTTTTATTTTATGAGACATATAGGCAAATGGGTCGATCGGTAAGTGGTCACAACCACCCATAAACGTTCAATGAAATATTAACCTTTCCATACATTGCCGATGCACCACCAATTTTGGGAACTAAGATGTTATGTCTCTTGTGCCTTTAGTTACACTGGATTACTCACCCTTCAAACCGTAACCCAATACTAAGTATTGCAGTTCGGCGATAGAATATCTGATGAATGAGTGGTACCCACTACCACCACCGCCACAACGTAAAGTTAAGAAACCAGTAAGAAAACTACACCAGAAAACTAAACCAGAAAAAAAAAAAGTAAATGCGACATTTAGTACTTAATGGCTTAGTAAATTTAACGACGTGATAATGCTATGCACGTGTATTTCCACAAACCAAAACTAATCTAGTTTATAGTTCGACGCGATTTTGTATTCTCAAGGTTACGTGTGTGTGTGTGTTTACACCAGTTAGCGGTAAACGTCAATCAATAATACTCATTAAGCAATTGTTTTGTTTTGAATTTCGAAATAGTTACCTTTTGCGACAGACATGAAGGCTTTAATATGTTTTATATAAGAAAAAAAATATTTGACACGTGTAGGCAATTTTTAAAATTAACTTTAAAAAAAAAAGACGTTCTCAATTCATCCACATATATTTCTATGTATATCAATTCTATTATGTATGTTTCGACGACACGAAACGAAAAGCAATGTAAGATAATACGAAATAAACTAAGTATAAGACGTATCAGTTGAAAAATCTCTAACGCCGCAACGTTACGTTTATTGACAAGAAAAGCTTTCAAAAAAATCTGGTATAGAAGAACTTTAAAAGACCGGGCACACCAGCTACGTGGACCGTGGAACTGAGGGAGATAGCGAGATTCCGACTGAATGTACAAGATGTAAAACTAGGAGCTTTAACACACTTTCTTGGAGGCGTATGTCCAGCAGTGGACTACGCATCACTGAATAATTATTTAAATTCAAAAATGGAATTCCATTTTCAAACACGAAATATTCCAAATAATAATGAACAAAACAATTGAATAAATAAAAAAGTATATTAAAACGAAATAAAAACAAGTTACGACAATTAAAACGTGACAATAAAAAGTAAGTAAGTACGCTACGACCTATTTATTCGTTTAGATAGAACACGTACGTTACACTTTTATAACATTTCCGGGGAAACCTTGGAAAGTTAAGCAACTATTATAGATAAGAGTTTATTCGAGGAAGAGCGTCCCTACAAACACATTTCATTTCATTATATTCATTAATTAATTATAAAACACACAATTTTATTACGGTCGACACTTACTCGGGCCCAATTCTACTAATTTATAAGGATTACGATACATTTCCGATTCAATTCCAATCCAACTTTAACTATTCTATATTTATTCGCATCGGATGGATGTAATGTTAACCATATACCGTAATGTCAAAACTAAATTTAATTGCTAACTTTTATGCAAGTCGATACAGTCAGTAAAATAAAGAATAGGAAAACGTATAAACGGCAACGATTAGGTACGCTTTGATTCGATTCCGTTAAACTGACAATTTGATATTAGAATTGATACTATTTCCTGATATTATTTATTTATGTGACTGTTATTAATTATAAAGTGTAAATTATATATTTAATTGGATTGTACACAACACAGATATCATGACGTAACACTCACATATATATAGAAAATCAATAAAATACATATTTAATATGTATGTGTGCACATTAAACCTAATCTAGACAATTATATATATAACTACACAAAGTTACTGCTTTACAGTTAAGTGAAGAAGGTACCATCACAGCATGAAACCAGACCGCAAGCTCACTTGTTATTATTGTAATTGCATAATAAATTTTCCTAAGTCGCATTTTACTTTCAAGGTAAAAATTATTACTTCTAATGATGCATAGTTTGTTATGTAAGTACGTGATAATATGAATGATTTGAAATATTATGTCAAGATATAAGCAGATAAGCGTGGAATGTTAAACTTTATTAACAATTATAGAATTAAGATATCAAATTGAATACACGAGACGAAAATAGAACACGTGATTTCTTTTTATAGTTCGGAACAGAGCAGGCGCCAGTGTTTTTACTTGATTAATTCGTGTTTGAAATTCACTTCATGCAGTGAAGGAGATACTTGAAAGGAATCTTAAATGTGTTTAATGTTTTTTTTTTTTAAATAAGTATTTTTGTTGACTTGTTACGATTTCAAATCGTAAAAAAAAAATCATATTTCAATTTCATATTCGTACAAAGTCAATGAGATCTTTAATGATGCAAGTACAATATAATTATAAATAATTATTAAAAGAGTCTCAGATAGACGTTGCAAAAAACTTAATTTACATAAAGACTGTTGGCGTAGGTTATGTGTAACGTAAGCAACTAGGGCTTCGGTTTACGTAATGGAATTAGTTTTAAAATCGGAATTATCTCGTAACAAGAATTTGATAATCGGAATGTTTTTACTGAAGAAAACATTAAGGTAAATTAAATTATATATTGTTTTAGTTAAGTAAGTTTTTTTTTATTTATATTTATTATCAGATTGGTGTGTTCTACTAGGCAAAGGGATCTTTACTCTTTTTACAATTTGCAATTTCCACCACCTGAAGTCCACAGCTTGGTCTGGCACAGAATTTGGTTGTTTCAGCCCGAAAATAATCAAAATCAGATATATCTGTTATGCTCGTATATACTTTTATCACTATAATATACGTAATATGCATACATATATGTATATTGTTTATAAAAATATTAAAACGATATAAACTTTAAAAGTTATTCGTTTGCTTGTTTTTATATATAAGTATAGTAAATATATATAACGAAATATATAAATAAAAATAGCTTAATTATTGAGCAATAAAATAGAAAATCAGTAATACATGATTATCAGTATATTATCAATGCGATCTAAACGCAAACGTTTGCGTTAACAAATTAATTACAGTAAAAGCCTGTTAATGTCCCACTGCTGGACTGGGGCCTCCTCTCTCTTTTGAGGAGAAGGTTTGGAGCTTATTCCACCACACTGATCCAATGCGTGTTGGTAGAATACACATGTGGCAGAATTTTAATGAAATTAGACACATACAGGCTTTCTCACGATGTTTTCCTTCACCGTGAAGCACGAGATGAATTATAAATACAAATTAAGCACATGAAAATTCAGTGGTACTTGCTTGTTTGGACCCACGATCATTGGTTAAGATTCACGCATTCTTACCACTAAGCCATCTTGCCATTATAACAAATTAGTATTATATAGAAAGACAATTACATAAACAACTCGCCAGGGGCGCTGCACGTTTCTGTATATATACTTTTTGTACATAACAACGCGTGACCTACACAATGTTATATAGAAACGTGACCGCCAAGGCGAGTCGCTGACGTATTAATCTGGTTGGTCGATAATTATCAATTAACTCTCGTATGTGCTGTTTCTGCTATGTCCATAATGTTCTGCTGACATTGGATAACAATTAATTATAATTTGCCTTTAGATAACGATCCAATTGCACCCTGTACCATAAACAGATATATTAGTACACATTAAAGAAGTTTTAAGTGAAATATTATTATATCTATATCACTAAATAACTATGTATATTAGAGTTATTATATATGTAATATATAAGTTATTTATTGAACTACATCGTTAGTTTATTGATTAACTTATAAAGCCGCAAATCCCGAGGTCTTTTTCGAACCCCTGGTCGGGCCAATAAAAAGTTATTGGTTTTTTTTCTATGGGACTATTCTATAAGAACAAACTCGAAACTCACCTCAATAAACAGGCGTGAAATAACAAAAAGTGATATGTTACATTGACCATAATGATTGTAACATTTCAAGAGTACACTATGTACTTTGATCGTCATGTATTGTATACTAAATGAGGAATTTAACTTAATTTTATTAGTTCATGTTAAATTATATTTATGTATTTGTGTGTTTTTTTTTTTTTTTTTATAGAATAGGAAGGCGGACGAGCATATGGGCCACCTGATGGTAAGTGGTCACCAACGCTCTTAGACATTAGCATTGTAAGAAATGTCAACCATCGCTTACATATCCAATGCGCCACCAACCCTGGGAACTAAGATTTTATGTCCCTTGTGCCTGTAATTACACTGGCTCACTCACCCTTCAAACCGGAACACAACAATATCAAGTATTGCTGTTTTGCGGTAGAATATCTGATGAGTGGGTGGTACCTACCCAGACGAGCTTGCACAAAGCCCTACCACCAGTGCATATTACGTATGATTAAAATGCATTATATACATAGTATACTTATTATTATAAATACAGTACAGTACAATAACAGCCTGTGAATGTCCCACTGCTGGTCTAAAGCCTCCTATCCCTTTTTTGAGCAAAAGCTATGGAGCTTATTCCACCACGCTGCTCCAATGCGGTTTGGTAGAATACACATGTGGCAGAATTTCGGTAAAATCAGACACATGCAGGTTTCCTCACGATGTTTTCGTTCACCGTATAGCACAAGATGAATTATAATAACAAATTAAGCACATGATAATTCAGTGTTGCTTGTTCGGGTTTGAACCCAAGATTATCGGTTAAGATTCACGCGTTCTTACCACTAGGCCATCTCGGTATGTATGTTCTATATTATAAATTCATTTGCTAATTATAATTCAGCTTGATATGTCTATTACTTTACTTTAGGGTTTGAATTTTTAAAAATCCTTCCTAGATAGCACTGTGTGTGCAGTGCTAACCCCACTAATTATATTATTTTATATATATATATATATATATAAAATATATATATATATATATATATATTTTATATATATATGTATTTATCTATATATATATATATATATATATATATATATATATATATATATATATATATATATATATATATAGATAAATACATTGCATGCCCTTTTTTATTATAATTGCATATATTTTTTTTTTTTTCGCTTTTAAGCAGTTACATAAAGAAGGTAGATATGAGAAGCCAACAAATATATTGTACGATTATTAACAATAAGAGTTTTCCTAATTTGAACTCCTCACAATGTGAGAAATTGAGAAATCGCAACGTGACAATCAATCACGTGGCCCCTAACAACACGTGACCAGAGTTTTCACGCTCATTATATAAGGACGAGGAATGTTGCGGGATAACGGATCCCAGGAATTGCACGGGATTCAATTTGTTTAATATTTAAAATAATTACTTATATTTGTTGCAAATATTCGTTATTATTATAGGGCAGATTTTTATTATTTATTACGGCATCATAGTCGAATAAACTCCGAACCAAATGAAAAGGGACAAACGTGTAATACTGCCAATATGCCCGGTCGCTTATAAGAATTTCTTTGCAGAAAATCCCAATATTCCGACCAGGGATTTGAATGCGGGACCTTATCCGCAGCCGTAAGATAATTCATCAAGGCAATTATACATTAATTAAAAACTGTATGAATAATATAAATACTCAATATTGTAACATATTTAAATATATATGTATGATTAATGTTTGATTCCCGTCGACTTCGCACCCATGTTCTTTTATCATAATGGATTCTATCAAATGGGGAATTTAATTTTATAATATATATTCATGTTAAATTATATATATGATTATATATTTGTGTGCAAATTACGTATGATATTGTAATTTTATTATATATATTATATTAGTATAAGTAGTTTGCTATTTCATTTTATTTCATTGTAACATTAAAAATAAAAAAAAGGCATGAAATTTCTATTGTCATAAATTTTGCTAATTATTTAAAAACACAAGAAAATTTATGGCTGGACAAATGAAGCAGATATATAATATATGATTTTGATTATTTAATAAAGAAAAATAATAAATTCATGTAAGTAGTTTAATTCTAAATAATTAAGATTTCAACGAGATAAACCAACTACAATAATTAAGCTAAACACTCGATTAAATCTATGAAAAACATTTTGATTTCGTCAAATCTCGGCCTATTTCGTGTATTACTATAATCAGGATAAGAACGTAGTTATTGAATATAAATAAAAACGATATGTTAATTATTATAAATAATTGGGAAATCCTCATCAATCACGACTTATCATTCTGACATTTTCCATTTAGGGAATACATGAGCCAGAGTACAGATTGCAACACTCATATCGCTATTGTGTAATACATACGATATTCGTAACACTCTATGAATTTTATCAGCAAATATAATCAGCTACGGTAAATGATGTAATTCTAGGTTAAACAAATTTGATAACGGCGGATTTAACTCACCTATATATATTGTTGCAAAAGAGAAATAGTTTGTTGATTTACTTTTTATACTTATTATTGGATAAATAGATTATAGTAAATATTATAAAAAAAAATCTACAATACTAATGAAAATCTGGACTCAATTTCTAAGCATTTGCCACAAACAAAATTAAAAAAAAAAACACTAATGATCACAAATAACTCATGCACAGCTATTTGAATGCAAAAGGAAAACAATGGATCGGAATAATAAATAAAATGTTCAATTGTTTTTCACTTTGAAATAAATAATAATTAATACAACTTAACTTGTTGGTAAAATGATTAATTAATCAAAAAAGTATACAAAAAAATGACATGCGTCCTTTAAATGTCATAATAATTACAATTACTGTCGCATTAACTAGGTGGTAGGGCTCTTTAGATATTTCACCACTCAACAGCAACACTTAGTGTGGTTGCGTTCCGGTTTGAAATATGAGTGAGCCAGTGCAACGACAGGCACAAGGGACATAACATCTTCGTTACCAAGGTTGGTGACCAATTGGCGATGTAAGGATTGGTTAATACCGCTTGCATCACCAATGTCTATGGGTGGTGGTGACCACTTTACATCAGGTTGCCCATTTGCATGTCCGTCTACCTATAACATATATATATATATATATATATATATATATATATATATATATATATATATATTACTTTCTGCAATTTTACTATCCTTTCATGTGAGTCTCGCAAATAACGTTAACGCTATGGTATATATATATGGCTATAAGATATGAGTTTTACAGAATAGCACTGCTGCGGTGAGTTCCGAGTCTCACAAAAAATAACGAATACATCGTAAATTATAGTAATAGTTTATGAGAATACATTACTAAAATTCAATTTATATCAAGCGAAGCGAGCGGAGAACCTCTTCTATGAATTCGGATAATTATATTCAAATAAATAAGTCGAGATGAACTAGTGGTTAGAACGCGTGAATCTTAACCGATGATCGTGGGTTCAAACCCGGGCAAGCACCACTGAATTTTCATGTGCTTAATTTGTGCTTATAATTCATCTCGTGCTTGACGGTGAAGGAAAACATCGTGAGGAAACCTGTATGTGTCTGATTTCACTGAAATTCTGCCACATGTGTATTCCACCAACCCGCATTGGAGCAGCGTGTGGAATAAGCTCCAAACCTTCTCCTCAAAAGGGAGAGGAGGCCTTAGCCCAGCAGTGGGACATTAACAGGCTGTTACTATATTCAAATAATACTTCTACGTTTCTATGCTTAAGTTAAGATTAATCAATATGACAAAATCTTCTATCAAATTTGAAACGGTAAAAACAATCCTAAAAGCTCGTGAAAATTCTTTACCAGCTCATTTGTTCCCCTCCTCTTACAACCCGGGTTCCTTCAAACGAGGCGTGAAAATTCTTGCGGGCCGGCAAGGCGGGGGCGGCTAGTGCAGAACATTCTTCCCGACTGTACTGGCCGTCGTCGCGTTTGGACTCTACTTCCATTTACCATCAGGTGGAGTAGAGTCATTTGCCCTCCCGGCAAATATAAAAAAAAAGAATATTCTTAAAATATTAGTAATTATACATGCATAGGTATATGTCAATGTACAAGTATAATTTCCTCTTTGAAGTGCCTTAATACTTAGTACGTAGAAACATTTATTAAAAAAATATATAATTAACATATATAATTTTGACAACATGATATTAATAATAAAATACAAAACATTTAAATCTTAAATTTTAATTCGTAGAATATCGATATATGGATCCCGGGAATGGAAGTCCCTTCCCTAATTTTATATAACAATAATTTTCGCAAATACATTGTGTGTATTATTTAAACCTTTTGATCATTCAGTGAAAAAGTAAAAAAAATAATCTAGAGAATTCTTTTTAAAATGTCGCACGCGTTTATAAAGTTTCAATTTTAAAAGTAAATAAAATGTGACCGACGGTTCACGTGGCGCCTGAAGAGGGCTTTGTTATTTCTTCTTACTTCTTATTGTTTCAATTTCATTTACATTTGGACAATCAATAGACTAAAACCAACTCGGAAAATTTTCATAAGTTTTGTTTATAAAACTCGTGTAGAACAGTGTAATAAGAACAGATTTACGTCAACAAGTTTTATAGAAATGAGCGTCGGCTTTTACGTAAGTATTTATATTATAACCTTTAATTTCGCTAATGACATTTAATTTGTATTATGCGTCTTATTTTTTTTTCTTTTGCCCAAATAGTAAAAGTGTTGTCAAATATTCCACTAGCATGTGGTGGTATGGATATGGACACAGTATGGACTCTAACTGTGTGACTAGACCACTAAATATCTTGCTCGATCAGCGGGCTCAGAAATTAACTTATCCGGAGAAATTGGTAATATAGCTTGCAAAATTGACTGAAGTGACAGTGGGCAGGTAATGTATGTTGAAGGACTGATAGCCGTGAGAATTCGGATCGGCAAATTCTGCATAAAGCATCCTCCAACTACATGAACCGATGACCTGGAGGAGATAGCGTACTAGATGTGAATGGCGGAGAACCGTGGAGAAGCATATGTCCAGCAATGGACAGCGATTGTCTGATCTGTTGATGATGATGATGGTGATGACTTTTAGTATACTAACAACGAGTGTAGCGTGTGCTATTCAATTATAAGTTTGTATAATTATTTTAGCAATTATTACCGATTACTGAAATAGTTACGGACGGTATTACGGTATTACAACACACAAAATCCATATTTTAATAATAATATAGTAAGTCCCCACCACAGTAAAAATATAAGAATTTCACAAGCAAGACTCAGGTGTTAAGAATATCCCAAATATTATAATTTACACTACAAACAATAGTGTCGAGTTCTGGTTCTGTCTGGGTTCAAATTATTATCATATATATTGTATATGTTTGTCCTTTTATATAAAAACTTAATGTCATTATGTTTGTTTACTCGTGCGACCCTGAAGGGGTATCTTTGTATTATATTATAAGCCGTTTTTTTAGAACACATTAAATAATTCATAAGCGTGATTTATCGTCCCGTGTCTAATATGACCACTACGAGCCTCTGATAAGAAATTATTTAACAAAACCCAATGTGTATTTGTGATTAAAAATTTGATAAATGTCAACGTCATTTGACTTTATTTCAATTAATGTTGAAATATTTAATTTATACATTTTAGAAAAAATGTTTTGTTTTTTTTTTTTTAATAGTATAAGAAGGCGGATGAGCCACCTGATAGTAAGTGGTCACCAACGCCCATAGACATTGGCATTGTAAGAAATGTTAACCCTCGTCCATATCGCCAATGCGCCACCAACATTGGGAACTAAAATGTCATGTCCCTTGTGCCTGTAATTACACTGGCTCGCTCAACCTTCAAACCGGAACACAACAATACCAAGTACTGCTGTTTCGTAGTAGAATATCTGATGAGTGGGTGGTACCTACCCAGACGAGCTTGCACAAAGCCCTACCACTAGTAAACTGTGTTTATTGGAACACAGATAAGTATATAAAGAAATTAAAGGTTTTTGTTAACTCGGGATAAATATTGGTAGTATAGACAAATAAGCAACTGTGACATGAAATGGACGCGGTATCATTGGCCAATAATCTATAATATTCATTAGGATTCACAAAAAAAATGAGTTGGAATTTCTGTGAAGTTGTTATCGGAACATTGAAAGATAAATTAAAAGTGCTTGTTTGAATTTACACAAGTTTGTAGTGCATAAAATAATGAACAGCATATCTCATGGTATATGAACATCTGAGGTTTGTTTATATTTATTCCTTTTACCAGTACGAAATCGGCAGCTAGTTAACTATAAAATTCAATCAAAGCTTATGAAATATATACCTATATAGCTTGTTGGTCATTGCTTAAATGCCACAATGCCTTTAGTTGATGTCGCATTAACAAATTCTGAACAATACATTTTAAGAAGTAACAGCTGCATATATCCCACTACTGGGATAAGGTATTCTTTCCTTTTGAGTAGTAGGTTAGGAGTTTATTTCACCACGCTGCTACAATACCAGCTAGTGCTAGGAAACATGCAGGCGACCTCACGATGTTTTCCTTCACCGCCAAGCACGATGACTTTAAACACACATTAAGCACATTAATTCAGTGGTGCTTGCCGGATTTAAGCCTACAAACTTCGCTAAGTTTCACATATTCTAGCCACTGGGCCAGATATGCTCAGATTACATATAAAATACTTATTTATTTATATTATAATAAATGTGTATCGCTCTAATGTTATAAAAATTACAAACGTTTTCCTCAATAATAAAGACCTACCTATGTATATACTGCATAACAAATCGCTGTACAAGCGCTTTAGACTTCTTACTTAGTTAGATTATGTCGCTTAAATAATTTGTCTTCGAATAAAATACCATTCAAAAATTACATAAAAAATAGATATTATATTATAAAAATAAATTAAAACGAGTGTACTTCAGAATACGTCACATAAGTAAAGACTAACATCGGAATCGTTTCACTCAAACGTTACATGTATAAACGTTGTACTCAAACTCTATACAATCTCACTCGCTTCGCCCAAATAAGTCAATCTTTGCTTAATAGCTTTTAGTTGTGCCAAATGTTTCATCAATATCACGCAGCGTTTAAGTATTTTAATAATTTCATTCAATTTCTTCTGCAGGTAAAATTCACACAATCTTATTTAGTTTAGTTTGAAAAATCCATCCATTAAATTTTTCTTAGCGGATGTTTACTTTGAAAAACTTATGTTTTAAATTTGAACTTTCCGGACTCAGTAGTTTTAACTGTACGTTGATCAGTCAGGAAAAACTATTTTACAACAATAGAAGATAAATATTTTAGCTTAATTCGATAATTGTTTTACTGTGTTGTGTTTTCTTAATTGGTCTATAACATAAGGAAATTCGGCGAAAAACAATAAAACCGCAAATATTATATTTCGTTGAAAAAATACGAATGACGCGAAGAGGGCAAATTTTGTAGGTATTCGAATAAAATACCATTCAGTTTTAATATTTCAAACTATTTTTCCTCTTGGACAATTTTAAATTATTAATAAAAAAATATCTTCAAATTAATTTATTCAATAATAATAGTGTAGCATTACTCATTGATAGTCAGAATAAAAAACTACCATCGCTACCATCGGAAAAGAAAATACCACGACCTGAGAAGAACTGGCGAAAGAAACACAACAGGTCTTTTTTTCTCTTAATAGATTTAGTATTTTTACAGTTTATATGTCTATTTGCAAATTACCCGCAATTTCTTTATTTAAGACTACTACTACGTAATAATATAAATGTTTTATATGTATAATTCAGGCATTATGTACTTTAAAAAAGCTTAAGATTTCGAAGGATTTTCGTTACGAGCTGAATTCGACGCAAACTGAACCATGAGTTTTGCTAGTTATAAAATATAATATTTCTTAATTCATACAAGTAAATCGATTGATAGAATTCGCAGATTCATAATTTTCCAAATTAAATTATGTTAGAAAGTATTTTTAGCCTAAAGTAAAAAATAAAATTATAAATATCGATTATCTTATCGATTCAGTAACTTAAATAAAATATATCCACGTTTTAGCATATTTACAAAAACGATTACATAAAAACAAATATAGTCAAATGAAAACAATAGTATATAAAGCAACGGATGACACAGCGCTGTTAGATATATATTACGTAAGGTGACCTTGCTCGTTGCGCAATGCTCACGTGCGCACGCGCACGATCACGCCCCGCGAGGGGTTTGTTTCACCTGGCAGGAATTCCGGGTCTCATTTATTATAGCTATATTTATGTATTTAACTACGCGTTACACAGAGATGTATCGTTTCATTTTCCTTGTATATATGTAATTTAGTCAAGACGTGACTTTATGTCGTAATTGGCTTTGGTTTAATATACATTCGTTATTATTTATGAAAATATAATAAATGAGAACCAAATTAACTAACTAAAAATTAAAAATTAATCGATTCTAATTAAAAAACAAACAAAATAAAAAAGAGGTTCAAAAGTTATTACTTTTTAATATTTATTCATTTATAATATAATGATTAGATTATTGTTAAATGCCACGTGATAATAGCTAATTATTCATGATCTTTATAATATTGGAGCTCGAGACTCTTTCAGGGATGTTTTTTTTATCAAAGATGGACTTTCATTTGCATCGCAATATGTTTACAACAATATGTATTCACAATAATATTGATTATTTTGATAGAATCGTTACATAAACACAAGAAGTAAATATATACTCTTAATATCAAGAGTTCGTAAAGCCATTAATACCTTTTTTGGGCGACGTATTGGTACTACAATAAAAAATATTATATATATAAATATATATATTAATAATTATAGCATCTCGTCTTATTGCCTCTACTGGTAACAGGAGAGCTAGTCCATTTTCGTCCAAAGGATCGGAATTGCGATTCAAAGGTGAAATGCTGCTAGCATTCTTGCAACTACTACACTCGGTCATGATTTACACATTAGACATTTTTAATTTTTATATGTATATACCTTAAGGCCTTGATGTTAATAAAGCATAAAATTAGTTGTGAATATTTGTAGTTATACAAAAAAAAGCTAACAAACGAATAACCCATAACGCTTAGCTGAAACTCAAAAACGTTAACAGTAATTATAAAAATACCTGATTCGAACATTTGAGAAAATCATCAAAACATAATATAATACGTAATAGGGAAATAACATTATTTATATCTTGCTATAATAGTTCTTAATATTCATGACGTTTATATAACATCTTATTTTCTTCGAACTCGATACAACGTTAGCGTTAGAATTAATTCCATGACGTGTATTATCTATAGCCGATGATCATTTAAATTACGTGCGATTTGTGACGTAATACGCTATGATATAGTTCCGGTTGGAATATAAAAATGACATATAATTACTTTATTATTAATGGGTTTTAAAAGGAACTATAAATGAATCATTTCTGGTAAATACATTTTTTTTTTATTGTTTATTTAATTTTTTTTTTTAAATGATCAATTGCTCTGACTCTACGTGATACGGATCTATCCTAATATTATAAATACGAAATTAACTTTGTCTGTCTGTTATGCTTTTAAGGCTAAAACAATGTACCGATTTTGATTAAATTTTGTATGAACATACTTATATAAGAACACGATATATCAATTATATATTTCGAGAATAAACACGGTATGCAAAAATATAAAAATTTAATTCACTAACAGTTATAAACGTTACATACACAAACGTAGTAGGTAGTTATACGCCTATTGTGAAAAAAATTTCATTTTAAAATTAACTAGTAACTGCCAGCCTTAGCTTACAAAAAAGGTTGAATATAATTTGATAGATGTTTTTTTTTCGATGACATGGACTTAAGTCTTCCAAAGATGACTTACCTGAATCGTAGTCTAACTAAGATCCAGATAGAGCTTGTGAATATGAAGTAAGTGTGCCGATAAGGTGTTAAAATAGAAACGGTTGACACGCAACATTGAATGCCACCATTATGACAATCAAAGGCACCAAGAATTAATATTGCATGTTGATATGAGTTACATTTATACATTTTTATATAACAATAGAACTAAAAAAAATCAAAAACAAATTGGTGTTTTTCGTTTCGAGTTCATTCAAACAAAGTTACTTTAGATTAACTAAAATAGTCTTTCGATGTTAAATGATGGATGTTATTGTTCATACACTAATTCATAGTGAAGTGACATGTTAGAATGAAATCTAAGCCTTCAGAACAGACTTACAGAACTTCTATGAAGTGTATTCAAAATTCGTTCATATATTGCGACATATATGTAAGGAAAACATTTTAAAAACAATTGCATGTTTCGGTAAAAATATATGAAGACAATATACATTTATATTTATATATGAACAACGTCTGAAGGTTGCGTATATAACGTTTCGGCCTTGAGATTTATATACATAATGCTATCCAAGCACCTGGTCAGTCAAATATTTATCACGAATCATATAAGCAATTGTAAGAATACGAATAATGTAAGACGATTGAAATCCATCGCCATCGATGCTTGCACTCGAGAGTTGCTGTACTGATGGATTGAAGAGTCGTAATACTAGACTTGGTCAGCTCCTCGAACACCGCAGTGCCACGATCTTATGGGCATTTAATGCAGACTATTCAAAATGTTTTAGTTTTCCAGATTATTTGGAATCACAAGAATTCATATGTAAACTTCACCTCTCTGAGTTGAGTTCTAAATTTAAAAATATTGTAATTTACGATAAATTTTTTTACAAAATTTTCAAATAAAGTCTTAATCTCTCAGGGGAATTCCCACGAATTTATCAACTTGCTGGATTCAAGGTTAAATTATATTGCATTGTCAATGTGCATGATAATTTTATCACAACAAATATGTGTTGATTATTTAATTAATTGAGTCAGTTTATTTGGCAGACTTCCAATTGTTACGACGACCTGCCAATTCCATCACTATTTAATTCTAACTGTTTCATGCGTCTTCGTCCACGTGTTTTTTTTGTCTACTTAACTTGTCAGGTAGGTATCTGAGGTAAACTGTAATATAAATAGTCTTGCTGTTGATTAAAATTACTTTTTTTATGGTATAGGTAGGCGGACGAGCATATGGGCCACCTGATGGTAAGTGGTCACCAACGCCCATAGACATTGACATTTTAAGAAATGTTAACCATCGCTTACATCGCAAATTCGTCACCAACCTTGGGAACTAAGATGTTGTCTCTGTTGCCTGTAATTACACTGGCTCACTTACCGTTCAAACCGGAACGCAACAATACCTACTATAATAAGTACTGCTGTTTTGCTGTAGAATATCTGATGAGTGGATGGTACCTATCCAGGCGAGCCCAAAGCCGTACCAGCAGAAAAAAATGTAAAACTCTTGAAATATTAGCAAAACATATTGGCCTGAAATTGACAATGATAAAAAACTATAGTAACATAACAGTAATCATTCATTCATGTTAATACATTTTTTAGGAACTACTAATCCTGACATACCTTAGTACAAGTATTTACAGATGTAGCTTAAATAATTTGAAACATTAGATGTTCCGTGATATATTAATATTAACCTATTCAATTTAACTAGTTCGAAGGCCAATAATACCAAAGTGAAGCCAATATAAAAAATATTAGATTTTTCTGTTTAGAAACTGCTAGTCCATAGTTTTTAACTAATAATAACTATTGTAATATTAGAGTTAGAGAACAGAGTACCATATATTTATACACTTGTGCAATATGATATCTCTCGTGTGGTAGGCTCGTCAATAATATTGAAGAAGCCAACGTGACCGAAATCGGTCAAGTGTATCCACCAAGCAAATATTGACCTTGTCAAAATACTGAGAAAATTTGCGGAAGAAAATGTTTAAATGACATCAGATTAAACTATGTATCATATCCGCTGGGAAGATCTAGAATATTGTTTATCATCAAAATATTAAAGATAATGCGAACTACACACGTGTTTGGTATATTTTTAGACTGATTTGGTCGCACTGGTATGAATTGCGCAGCTTTACATCCATCCTACATTCAACATTATTGCTTTGTGATAAGGTTGCAATTTTATTGTTATTGTTGTTACAATGATTATGTTTACAAACAATGACTATACATAAAGTGACTATCGAAGGACTTTATTAGAGGACTTTATATTAAAATCAAATGAAATTGCTATTAAACAAATAACGTGATTGTTTTGGAATTTGTAATTTTAATAAAAAAAGTACAATAAAAAGTAATGAACAGCCTATAGATGAGCCAGAAGTGGCAAAAGTCTCCTCTTCATTCGAGGAATTGGTTTGAAGCCAATTCCACGGCGGAATGCATGCACTCCAATGAAGATTGGTAAACACACGTGTGGCACATCTCCATCCGACATGCTGCCGACCTCACGATATTTTCCTTCACCGCCGAGCACAACAAATTATTATGCTTGCTTGGACTTGAACATGGCTTTGAGTTAGATCAAAGTGCTTTAACCTTGATCATCTAAGCTTCAAGCAGGCCTTGTCAGTTCTTAAGCTTTCAATGTTATACATATTTTATTATTATTATTATTTACTGTCTGAGATAAGAAAATAGTATTTTTATTAAAGAGCACACAATCCATCTGGAATTTTAATGGATGGAAGGCAAACTTGTACTACCTCCAATCATATTACAACTGCGGAAAATATTCGAGATGCCTATTTTTTTATTTCTACTCTGATTATATTACTTCAATTGTTAAAATGTAAGTAGAGTAAGCACAAATATTTAAAAGATAAATTTTATGTCACGCCATGATATCTAAAAAATAATATTTGCGGCGATTTTGTACATGATAAAAAAAACAAAGCGACGCAATAATCTAACAAACAACCCTGACTCATCGTCTACAATCGAGGTTTATTTTTTTCACAGAAACATTCCTGAAAAATAGATAACAAAAATGCATATTTAAATACTTAAAACTTCTATGTATGCGTACGCCCGTTAGTGATCCCGTGGGGGCCCGAAAAGAAAGAGTTTGTTTTTAGTGAATATTCCAACGCAATCAGCGCCGGCGAGTCCCACATACTCGCCTCTTCATGAGGGGGGAATGCGTAAACGCGTTTTTACAACGAGATAAAGAAAATAGTGTCTGAACACTATGACAGTGAGCTTGTACACACATCTTAAGAATATATCGTCATTGTAAATAAATTGAATCCTGTAAATCAATAAAACAGTTTGATAGGATTTCCAGAAAATAATCGACAGAACTAAATCTGAACATGAAACAAATACTGCTAATAAACAATTTTGATCAATGCATATTTATGTGTATATACAGTACCGTAACCGTAACAGCCTGTGAATGTCCCACTGTTGGGCTAAAGGCCCCCTCTCCTCTTTTTGAGGAGAAGGTTTTGGAGCTTATTCGCCTATGTGTATATATATATTTGTAAATACTATGTTTCATTACGCTTAATAAATATAATGATCAAAATCTAAGACAAATATATCTCATGTAATTTGTATAAAATAGCTTTGGTGATTCATTTTTGATTGATATTCGGAAGTGCGATTGCGCGAGAACATGCCACTAACATTCCACACAGTCATGGTTTGTCCAGTCACTATAATGTTTTGATCATTACATGTTTAAGTATATTGTTGTCTTATAGTAATAATAAAAACTGTATTATAATAAGAACTATTATCAATTCACAGCATCTTAAACGCGAAGCCGTTACGTCACAAAATAAAAATCGCTTATAAACATATTTTAATATTACAGTTTGGTTTTGATGAAACATAAACATGCGTATTCTAAATATATACGATTATAAATGCGAAAGTAACTATGTCTGTTTGTTACACTTTCACTTTGCCACTGAACCGATTTCGATGAAGTTGTATGAAGCAAGTTTGTACCTCGAGGAAGAGCATAGGCTACTTTTTTTATATCTTACATCCGTCCCAGCAGACACGTACACCAGAATATATCAATTAACTTTATACATCTAGAGCAAACACAGCATCCGAATATATAAAAGTGAGTTTTACTTACAAACAACTATAAATTTTGAAATAATACACATAGAAACAGTACGGAAGTTTTTTTTTTTTTTATAGAATAGGAAGGCGGACGAGCATATGGGTACCACCTGATGGTAAGTGGTCACCAACGCTCTTAGACATTGGCATTGTAAGAAATGTCAACCATCGCTTACATATCCAATGCGCCACCAACCTTGGGAACTAAGATTTTATGTCCCTTGTGCCTGTAATTACACTGGCTCACTCACCCTTCAAACCGGAACACAACAATATCAAGTATTGCTGTTTTGCGGTAGAATATCTGATGAGTGGGTGGTACCTACCCAGACGAGCTTGCACAAAGCCCTACCACCAGTTTACGCCTTTACGAATAATTTTCATTCTAAATTTTAAATTTTAAAAGAAAACGAGCCTTAACATAATTAAAATATTAAAAAGTATTTAAATAGGATAAATCCGTCTTTGAAATTTGTAATCAGTGTTAATATCGCTATCAAACAATATTATCGCTATAATCTATTCAGTTTTACTTACAATATTATGTAAACTATTATTTTTATATCATTTAAATCTAAAATCGAATTCATGATTTTATATGATTGATTACAACATACGATCTGCCGCCAAATCTGCCAAGTTTGCTCAAATTTCGATTATATTATAACTTAATTCATGTCCTGCATACAAAAAAATGCTAAACCACTCTATGTCTGATCACTCAGGGGAGCAAAATAGGTAATAGTGATCCCGGTGACATTCATAAAATAAATTCAAAAGTTTTCTGATAAATTCGTTTTCTGCTTTAAGCTAATTCGATTAATAAAGCTTCCGCTAGTTTATATAAAATAATATCACTTTTGAAATGTCATGATGATATACAGAATAGTCTATTCCTGTAAATGTTTCATTACGATGGGCCTGATAACAATAGACCTCAAACCCCAAATATTTTTCAAACGAGCATGAGTAATAAATAAACATATTGACAAAATAAAACAAGCAATACATAGTATTGTTGCGTTCTGGTTTGAAAGGTAAGTGAGCCAGTGTAACCACAGGCACAAGCAACATAACATCTCAGTTACCATGGTTGGTGGCGAATTGGCGATATAAGGAATGTTTAATATTTCTTCTAACGTCAATGTCAATCTAAGTGGTGACCACTTGGTGGTGGTACTTAGTGGTGGTATGCCCGTGCCTACCAAAATTAAAAAAAGCATTGGAAATTTAAAATATGGCATCAACGCCTATCTCGATTTACAGAAAACCTATCCATCTCATAGTACATTTGCTCATCTTATCTCAATCAATGGAAAAACACATCGCGATAAGAATTAATACAAGTTTAACCGTTGATCTCCCCCCACTTGAACTCATTCTGATCGTGCCAGATTAGCCGCCCCATCGCATTACCTATTATTGTCAAAAAATAGAGAGTGAGCTTGTGTTTGCGCACACACTTGAGTCCTATACTATGTCCTGTTCAGTTCGTAAGTCTCGCTTGAGAATGGCTATGTCTGAAATCGGTCAGTAGGACACTGTGTATCAGCGCAGTGAACTTGTTCTGTGAAACAATCGATATAAATGTTATCCTTATTAAAACTATAAATGTGAAAGCTGTTTCATGAAATGCATACCCGTTTTTAGAAGTACAGATACAAAGGCTACCTAACACCTGATACATAAATCGTACATTAATTTGTTTTTAACTAACAAAATATGCAAAGTCATTATGTCGCTTGCCAATAAACCGTAATAAAAATGAAGAGTTCAATGACACGCCATTACGAGATTTTTCCAAGTGATAAAAAATACAATAGATTATTGAACAAAGACACAAATGTAAGTAAGAGCAGATAAAGCAACATGTAAATAAAATTATGCAAAATTTATCATTTATAATATATACATATTATTTTATATACATAAGAGCCGAGATGGCCCAGTGGTAAGAACGCGTGAATCTTAACCGAAAATCGTGAGTTCAAACCCGGGCAAGCACCACTGAATTTTCATGTGCTTAATTTGTGATTATAATTCATCTCGTGCTATACGGTGCAGGAAAACATCGTGAGGAAACCTGCATGTATCTAATTTCACTGAAATTCTGCCACATGTGTATTCCACCAACCCGTATTGGAGCAGCGTGTTGGAATAAGCTTCATACCTTCTTCTCAAAAAGGGAGAGGAGGCCTTAGCCCAGCAGTGGGTCATTCGCAGGCTGTTACTGTACTGTACATATGACGAAAAGTTCCCTAGAACTTGTAGATAACGGGTAGAATAAGGGTTTATATGTATTAACATATAACTTTATTACTTATTCCGACATTTTCAACAATCATCGTAAGAATTGGCTGAAATATGAGCCAATTCTTACCATAAACAACCCTCATGTATCACTTCAATTATTGTTGAATCCCGTTTGAAAATCCGTTCGGTATCATTCGAGTTTATCGCGTTCAGACTGACAGATAGACGCAGCGAACTTTGTTGTATAATAATTAATGATAATATTGTAGAATTGATAATCGTTTTCAATGCATTTTCTCGAAGTATTTAGATTGCCAATGTGAAAAATGATAGCACTTCCATTTACATAACCAATAAACCAAGGTTTTTTTTTGTATAATATATAGAGTACATAATTTATTCCCCTTATACACTATGAATCATGAATCATGCTACTTCATTGCATAATATTACGTAATAATTACAAAACCAGCATACTAAAATAGTAAGACTTTTTGGAATTATTTCAAACATATATTTGAACGAGTCTAAGACGCTGAAACGAATATTATAGGTTAATTTTGACGCAAGCATCCGCTTAAAAAAGGATATTTGGATATTTTAACTGAAAGGGGGTAACAGGAGGGGTAATTTTGTATTAATACTCGTACGAAGTCAGGACGCGCAGCTAATATGAGCTACATATGATGCAAACACGTGGCTTCATTACTTTAATCTCATTAGTATACAACCATATTCGACAATTTTATATTACAATTTAGATACATAAAACAATGTTATAAATTTTAATCTTATACTAAGTATTTAATGATTAAATATTCTTCAAATTATTATTATTGGTTTTTTGTGTTATTGAATTATTAAAATTCGTAAATTTTTAAGATTGAGTGAGCCATTGAAATTGCAGTCACGATGAAAGTAACGCGTTATATCAAACTAGAATGGTATTCATTTGCAATATAAATATTTGTTTGTATTTGACGTCGTAGAGTCCAGATGACGTCTTTATTGACTCGAAATGTGTGCCAGATAGATATATAAGAATTATTTAAATTTTGAACTTAAATAAATATATAGGAATTAAAAATAACTATCGTACGAATCAGGATGATACGGTGTAATAAGGTGATTGTAACAGCACTTGCCCGTTGATCCACAATTTGATAATCCGTAAAAACAAACCAGACCTTAAGTCAACAATGGATATAATAAGGATGTTATGTCTTACTAATTAATAATAATTATATAAACACCGTTTTGTATTTAATTATGTTATGCATTCTTATCGGTAAATTATCGGAATTTCCTCCATCCTGTGCGACAAACAAAGAGAAATTTCACAACAATATTACGAAATTGTCGTCCCTTATCGGAGCGATAAGAACTCTATCAGGCGTCAACTTTCATGACCACTGGCTTCGAAGGGCATGTGAATAATATGCGTTTATTACTATTCATTTATATACCCGCTCGTCTAGACGTTGTTATTATATAAATTTATTATATAACTATCTACATATAAGCTAGCTGTGCACCGCGGTTTCACACGCGTTCGATTATTTTTTTTCATTCATTTTGCTAGAAAGCGATGTTTTAAATTATATGCAGTAAATATATTAATTATTTAATAAGATTAACAAGTAAAAAATATATAGCCTAACTAATTCCTCAAAGAACAGACCATGTAACGCAAAAAAATTGGGCTAAATTAATAATATTTATACAAAATACATTCTTATACTATCATCATATAATACAATAAATATTTCGTACAAATATTTACTTAAGTTATTAATATTTTTACAATTACTTTATTTATACTTCAATATTACGTTTTCATACTTTTGTCGCTATTGATGATTGTTAATATTTAAATTGTACGTACTAACTCATAAATACAGTAACAGCCTGTGAATGTCCCACTCCTGGGCTAAGGCCTCCTCTCATTTTAGAGGAGAAGGTTTTGGAGGTTATTCCACCATGCTGCTCCAATACGGGTTAGTGGAATACGCATATCGCAGAATTTCAGTGAAATTAGACACATGCAGTATCACCTCCTCACAATGTTTTCGTTCACCGTCATTCACGAGATGAATTATAAACACAAATTAAGCACATTAAAATTCAACAGTGCTTGCCCGGTTTGAACCCACGATCATCGGTTAAGAATTACGCGTTCTAACCACAGCTCCATCTCGGCTCTTATAAATAATTTTAATAAATTTGAAATAAAACAAACGAGTTTAAATCTTTTATTTAATAAAATACATATTCTAAATAGTTTTTATTACAAATGTCATTTTAGTATAAAAATCAATATATACATATACAGGATATACTTTATCCAGATTACGAAATGTAAGGTGTATAAGACGCATTAGAATACCTTTGTCTAACATCACAAATCAATTTGCTGACAAGAGGATGCAAATGTTACACTTACAAACATAATTGAGCAATATCTCTATTACATATGAAAGAAAGGGTTTTCTTATTTATTCCTGGGGGTGAAAATTCCAATGACTCACCTTTTAGATCGATGTAGATAATAAAAGTAATGCATAGACATTTTTCAACGTAAACAAAGTTTGAATCACGCGAGATGTCGCTTCCGTTTCTCGCGAACGCGTGACTCATACCGACTTGGCGCCAAAACTCGACGTAAACTTTTTATTTGGTGTTCTTGAAAATGACGAAGGTAAGCATTTATACATCTTAGAACCATAGTATCATTATACATTATTCATCACTATACGTTAACCTTCTTATATATTATAGCCTATCTCTTTGAAGTTGACGATCTTTCACTACATCTCGTCTTTTCTTGATTATATTATAGTCAGCTACACATTTTTACTTAATACCCTTAAGGTCATATTATTATTGTAAAAACTATTTTTTTAACACAGTCATTTAATATACAATGGTGGTATGTATAATTAAATAAAAAAACAAATATCTGTTGAATCTATCTATAAAATTATTAAACTTTTTTTATGTATTTTAATATATAAAATAAAAAGAACACCGTACATTCCTGTTAAACTCAATTTATATATATATATATTTTTTTAATATATCACCTCTTTTCAAATTTTGCGTCTTTATTAGCTGTTCTTTATATTCCTTTAAACTTTTTTATTATCTCCAAAACCATATAGTTCGAAGGAGGGTTTTTATGGCAATACATTCAATCGTTTTGCTATTGACATCAAAACCATTTGTATCATCAGTAATAAACAAACAAATCTAACTTCCTTGTAGTATTAGCATTAATAATTAAAATTCTCACGGAATAAAGAAACTTAATACATAAACAAGTAGATTATATTTAAATTTAATATCACCATAGATATAAAAATCTTTTGTTGTCTGGATGACAGATTATTTATCATTCGATTTTACGTTTTGACATATTGCATAATACATGATGTCTGAGATGTTTAAACACGTCAAGATCACGCGTACGAAGTTCAGATAAACATTTAATATGTAAACCATACTATTGTGTAACATGATTAAATAATTAAGGTAATTATACACGACTAATTAATTATATTATCATCGTATTATCGTTTAATTTTTTTTTTATTATTGAGTCGTTAATAGACGGCTGGAATTTAAGCAGATATATAAAATCACCTTAGTAGTTTTATTACCTAAAAATACAAAGGTGATTTTGTGTCATGTATTGTATAAAAGGAACAAATAATAAAAACGATACATGTAAACAATATATCCTAACTTTTTCAAAACATAATTTAAAAATAATTAACAATACGAAAATAACACATAGAAAGTATTTAATAATTATTTATCGATGCTTATCTCAATTCTAATACCCTTAATGATAACTGATTATGAAAGATAGAATTATATTATTATAATATATTCACGTACTAATAACATCGCGCCATCACGACTTCATTCATTAAAAACAAAATATATACTTTATACGAGTACTATAAACATTTAAATTGACAATACAATACATAAATTATTATTTATGTATATGAAAAAACAACAGAAATCAGGAATTTGACTTTTAACAAGTATATAATCGGTAAAGTAACTATGTATTATCATTTACAGAAAAATACATCCAATCTACATATATCTGTGCAGGCACAATAATTACAGGCAAGGGACATAACATCTTAGTTCCCAAGGTTGGTGGCGCATTGACTATGTAAGCGATGGATAACATTTCTTACAATGCCAATGTCTAATGGGCATTGGTGACCACTTACTATCAGGTGGCCCATGTGATCGTCCGCTTTCCTATTCTACAAAAAAAATTCAATTTATATATATGACTTTTTTTAATTTGAAGCCCTACCACATTAAGGGGATGTAAGTTTTTATGAAAATCCTTCATTTTTGAAGAAATAACGCAATTGAATTCTATTGAATTTTGAAAGATGACGCGAGCGAAGCCACGGTTAAAACGCTAGTAAATATATTTAACCCCATATTGTTTAATATACCTAAACGAATATAAATAATTTACATATCTTTTTATACTATGTTACAATAAGAGCGATGTATATTAAAATCTACGCAGCTAAATATAAAGTTCAATATTGCTTATCATATGATTTCATAGAAACAAATGCTGGCATTTCCGTCGCAATCCAAATGAATACAGTATTGCATCACAGAAATGTTTTGATACGAGAAACATGTTCCCTTAACCATATTGTTTTGATGACACTCATCAAACTAAAGGAGATACTTCTCCAACGTTTCAAGACCGTTGTTTATTCTTTTGAACAATTAAATATAAACATACAAAACTCAACAAAAAATCTGTATATGGGTTTCTTTTATTAAATGAGTTTATATTAAATGAGTTACCGTTCGATTTGAAAGCAAACGTTTATTATGCCACTCGGAACAGAGATGGCTGTGGTTAGGACATGTGAATCGTAACCAAAAATTGCCGGTTCCAGCTCAGGCAAGCACCGTTATATTTGAATGTGTTCCACTTGTGTTTACAAGTTATGTCGGGATTAGGGGTGAAGGAACATATGATATGTAACGTATATGTGTCGGATGAAAATCAGATGTATTATTTATTCCACCAACCCGCTAAAGTGCTGCGTAGTGGAATAACCTCCTCTACTCAAGAGAATAGGAGGCTGCTTCTTATTGGTACATTTATTGGCTGTTATTTCTACGTTATACTTAATTTGAAATTTAAATAATTAATTAATAAAAAAAAGTATAAATTTTGAAGTGGTCACTGATAATTTTTCTTGTCAAAACCAATTCGAACCTGAATTAATTAATTACAATAATAATATAATCATAATAGCACTTCTCAAAATCCGTTTATTTCCAGTTTATCACTTCAAAATCGATAAACGTGTATGGCATTAACATAAATATCATTATTATAAGACATTTCAAGAAATATTATCTAACAAAAACAATTCACAAAATTTTATTAAAAATAAAATTAAAATATCAGAATTGATAACAATATGAAATATTATGAATTGCAACAAATGTACTCGGAACATTTGTTTTCTTATAACATGTAAGAAATATACAGATGCCACAAAAATATTTAAAATCATGAATTCAATACATATAAGCTTCTTCTACTTCTTGGTCGATACGCTCTTGGCAGAGCGGTCGTGGTTATGAAGTAGTGGCTGATGTTATTCTCTTCAGGATGTTACGCCGTCTCTCCCTGTCAGCTGTCATCCTAGCATATTTAAGGAATCAGTCAGGTCAGTCCATCTCATAGGCGCCCGACCGCGAGGTCTGACGCCAAGATGATAAGCGCTTACTGATAAAAAACTATGTTAAGCTATGTAACTTTCATTCTTCTATCTTAATTTTTTTTGTATAGAATAGGAAGGCCGACGAGCATATGAGCCACCTGATGGTAAGTGTTCACCAACGCCCATAGACATTGGCATTGTAAGAAATGTTAACCACCGCTTACATCACCAATGCGCCACCGACCTTGGGAACTAAGATGTTATGTCTCTTGTGCCTGTAATTATACTGGCTCACTCACCTTTCAAACCGGAACACAACAATACCAAGTACTGCTGTTTGGCGGTAGAATATTTGAAGAGTGGGTGGTACCTACCCAGACGAGCTTGCACGAAACTCTATCACCAGTATACATAATTAATGTAAATTATTTATACCGAATTATTTTGTTTTCTATTCTTCTGGGATTAGTGCTCCAGATATAAAGATTATAATTGATGCACTGACTCGCCTTGACTGACTATGACTAACTGACACTCCATGGAACAGAGCCTGACTCTATTATGGAAACTCAAATATGTTGTCATGGAAACTCAACGCACAGCCCCAAGAGTGGAAGCCGCTGCGGAAAATAATGAAATAGACAAGCGATGAAAGTGATTGTCTTTAATATTATGTTTAAAACATTTGGACCTTCGAGTAAGAGGGCGCTGTTCATCAGTTATTTTTAGATGATATAATGTATGTACTTAAAAAGGTATCATGATACATAACCATATATTGAAAGGCCAAAAGGACAATTACGCGCAAACAACCTTATTAGTAAACTTCGCATATTTATTAATTAAAATAATAATTATCAACCGCAAGCGTTCAAATGACATAACTATTTCGATTTTCTAAAAATAAGCTGTGACAAACAGTGATCGTCATTGAAATAATCATATAATTTATCGCGAAATGCAATAAACAATGTATGATATGCTGATTAATTATCAACTTATGAGACCCGCCCACTATAATTACATAATATAATATATTTGTCGAAATTTCATGAATCTAGTTTTTGATTATAAATAAAATTTTAATTGTCTGCTTAAAAAACAAAACAGACTTTAAATAAAATTCAAGACTAAAAAAATTATAGCAAGAATTTTTCGAAGCAGTTAATAAATGACGGAGCTCAGAGGAACCAAATGTAGAAAAAATATACAACCGAATTAAGAAACTCCTTCTTTTTGAAGTTGGTTAAAAAAATATCAACATCATGCACATAACAATATGAATTGTTCAAAGATATTTTTTTATTACTTTCAAAAAATTACCGTACTGCCAATTTCTTATGGACTTAGAGACTAGACTAGACTAAAATTATGTGATATATACATAAAAACAGAATGATAATGTCTTCTTCATTTAAAAAAAATAAACGTACCCTTTAACATAGGTTAGTTGAAATATGATAATAGTAAATGACGTCACAACGTGTGTATACAAAGAAATAATAATAATATATTATTTATCATGTGATAAATATTTACATTAGCTACATTGATGTTGTGTGTCGTGTTAAAAACGTACAATCAGTTACGATACAAGAAAAGAATCAATGGAATTCAAAAACAACTAATACATTTGCATTTATTTAACAAAACATCTTTGTCTATTCAACTGCGACCCAGTAAACATGATCCTTACTTATAAACTTTAGCGGGTGTTTGTTAAACAATGTGTCTTCTTCTTTCGAATGTCAAATCAATAAGGATAGAAAGGGAGAATCAGTGTTTAGCTAATAAGTCGCTAAGCAACGTTTATAAGTTAAACCGTAAACGTATGACTAAAATATTATCGCTTATATCCAATATAAAAAACTTTTAATCCTAAGTAATGTTATAAATTCATTAGTTTAAGTTTAATAAATCATATTTTCTAAATCCATTACTTTATCTTCTAGTACCGTGCCTCATTTCAGTTTTTTACGTCAAATTGTATATATACATCACATATATACACTATACCAATACGAACTTATAATTTATATTCAATATACTTAATGTAAGTTCAAACACAAAACATTCTATAATCTAGTAACTTCTTTAAGGCAATTTTGAATCATAATGGTTAGGATTAAATTCTACTAAAAACCACCTAGAAAAACTCAAATGAAATACATAGATAACTATGTATATACAATTAAATTTAATATTAAACGATTTTTATACATTGCCTATTTATTATCTATATAATTTTTGTATTGTCTGACAGACTTGTCTATTGATTTTTTTTTTTAATATATATTCTAAATATAACAAAAGGCAAACATTAAAATATATTCTTGCTAAATAATATTGTGTAAATGAAACGAACTATCCGATCACGACATATGAAATGTTTTATCATTGTTTAATAATGCTTAGGTATGATATTAAAATTATAATTCATAAATTTCGATATTATCATTAAAAAATAGAATACGATACGTCCCTTTTTATTTTATTCACCATTTAAAAAGCGATAAATTCACTTAATAAAAATTTCATAATTCCGAAAATTATAATTAAAAACGTTAAAATTATCTTTGACTAATAAAAAGTTAATTAAGCGTGACGAGGCGTAAACAAACATGCAAATTAAAAATAATATTTAACATGCAATAATAAATGTATCTCCAGTGTTACGCATAGCGCAGACATGCGATTTTTATCTGGAGACAAATTTGTCTATGACATAAAAAAAATGTTGATAAACAATTATAAGCGATTATTCATCGCATACATTAAACACAACAAGATTATTAACATAATGCCCGGTTTACATTATTCCAGTCCAGCGATCTAGTCCAGTACTGGATTGCTTACTGGAAAAATAAGCAATCCAGTACTGGACTAGATCGCTGGACTGGAATAATGTAAACCGGGCATAATACAGCTACAAAATAATCCCCTCTTGCTACTGTCACTCATGTATTGACAGTTTATAAAATTCAAGTAGGTATCGACATCAACTCGCGGCAATCAAAATATTTGTCATAAGTCGTAATATAGGACTTACTACAACAATTAGCACCCACCAGGTAGCACGCATTCTTCAATTATTCTACCACTTGTCATACCACTGTATTCCTTTCGTGTCAGTGTAATTAATTACTAATTACACGAGGGCTGTACATACCAGCTGAGGCAATCGGTGCTGCATTGAAGGTGTAAAGCCTGATTTAAAATAAATAGGATTTGGATTAATATCTTAAATGGCCCATGCCTGCAACCAAATTGTCAAGGTCACCCGTATCAGAGGCAGGAACACCACCAACCTCCTAACTTCTGGCTGCTAGTGTCAATCCCTAGACTTATATATTATATTTGAAGAGCCGGTTGGCGTAGTTGGGAGATACTTGACTTTCACGCCGAAGGTTGTGGGTTCGATTCCCACCCAGGACATACATTTGTGTGCATGAGCATGTCTGTTTGTCCCGAGTCAGGGTGTAATTATCTATATAAGTATGCATTTAAAAAACAAAAGTAGTATATGTAGTATATCAGTTGTCTGGTTTCAATAACACAAGCTTTGTACAAGCTTAATTTGGGATCAGATGGCCGTGTGTGAAAAATGTCCCAGAATATTATTATTATTATTATATTATATTGAATATTGATCCGACCTGGAATATCGAAATCTATATACGAAGCCAAGACTAAACGTTTTAAGTATTTTAAGAATGAAAACTACAAATTCAAGGACATGCCTACGAAAGTTTGTATTTAATAAAAGTTGAAAGTCTTATGTCTATACAATTAAAATGCCTATTAATCTAATAATAAATTAAAAGCCTAATAAATGTAATTTCACTCAACTGTTATCTCGTACTTGACCGCATTTTACAGTGATAAAAATATATAAAAAAAAGAATTGTGTTATTCTAGGTAATGGTTATAAAAATAACATTCTAATAAACCATTTGTCAATGGCTATTAAATATTTAATGATGAAATATTCATTGCTTCAATTTAAGATGTAAATATTTATAAAATAAACGTTACTATTGTTTACTGTAATCATTAATGCAAAAATATTTTAAAAAGATAAATAGTTAAAATTCTTTTTCATTCATTCAAGATTCTATTTGCGAACGCTGCTAAAATATAAATAAAACATGAAATTTAGGGATAAGTCAGCGACAGCATTATTTGCCAATTTTTTAAATAAATGGCAATCATTTTTATATTCAAACAACCCGCATTTGAGCAGCGTGGTGGAATAAGCTCTAAGAAGAGCATATCCCAGCATGAATGGGATGTTTAAAAAAATGGGAAAAAATAACTACACTATAACGACAAAGTATTGATTCAAATCATAATAAATAACGTATTAATTTTAAATGTTTTATATAGATAAATATTGCCTTTTACAGACTACAATTCGGAGCAGCTACCGAAAAAGTTCGAGGCAGCTATATATAAATAGGTAGACTTGTCTACCGGTTAATCATTCGTCTGGTAATCTTTTTTTTTTTGGTAGGTATTGTTGATTTAAATAAAGAAATTATAGAAATAAAATTAGTAAAAACGTTCGAAAAATTGTTTTAAATTCATGTATTATATGAATTTACGTATTAAATCTCCAAATAAATTAATCCTTAAAATATTTGATACGGTTGTGTGATATTTGTTTTGTTGAGACTTGTGCAATTTGTTTTTTTTTAATCTGTGCATTTGTGTAAGCTGTGTAGTAAATTATTTCTTTTCACTCAACGACTCGAAATGATATAAATAAAATGAAATAATTCTTATGCTAATTACACTTAATAACAAAAACAATAAATATAAAAAAAATTATAAAATGTAATGAGGTTGTATAATTTTAAAACAATACAGGACAATATAGGCCATATGTAAAATATTTTTTTTTATATTTTAAAATTCATGAAATTCTCGATACTAAATATTGTGATATATCAAAATATGTATTATTCAACATTTGCACTGCATACCAGAATATTATGTAAGTACAGTAAACGATAAAATAATATATATTTATTTTAAAGCATTTATTATATTTATAACAAGAAAATGTATTGAAAATAGCAGTTTTATTTATTAAATCTGTTTAATAGTAATATTACCATAAATTTACGAGCTATTAAAGAATTATTAAAAATCAAATAATCCAGCTTTATACTTTCATACAATTAAGAGATTTATTCCAATTTTAACAAAAATGTATTAAATTTTAAGCTTCTCTTATTCTTATTATTTAATTTATTTTTACGCACATATAACAATTATCTGTAAATGTGTACGCATACACACAATATGTGTTAAAAATGCTGATGTAAAGTAAAATAATTATCGCAAATTATTTTTACTTTAAACAATCTATCAATTATTCGCTCATTTTAAGTCTAATAATCATTCGAATCAAATTTATATAAAATGTAATTTATTAAACAAATTGATTAAATACATAAATTGAAAATGGAACGATAATTTGACGTAGTATGATTATCAAAAGTTAAGCCCTTTAAAGTTTCGAAAGCCATACAGTCAATTCCTACTTCATAATGTTGCCACGCCTAGCACAAACATAAAAAATGACTAGGAATTAAATTAAAAACATTAAATCGCTTAAATTAGTATCATTTAATTCAAATATACGAAAACGGTATAAACTTCGTAAACTAGCGGTCTAACCTGGAAATAATATATATTCTATTTATAATACCTATATAATTTTATAGACATTTTTAAGTTTTACTTGATTGTTCCTCGGCTATGTTTTGTTGTATAACCAGTGCGCTGAGATACCTACCAATGTCAAGGTTATAAAATATTCCAGAAGGCGACGATCAATTCATATCCCGGAAAAATATCTTTTGTAATAAAAACTGACTTATTCAAGACACGAGGCTTATGTGACGTGTTTTTTTCCCTTAATATACGCGGCAAAATGTTGAAGGTTAAAACTATAAGTACATAGTTACGTCATCGATGAAAATATTTTTCGAATTAATCATAAATTTACGAATTATTATTGTTTTGCATATAGTTTATATTAATGAAAAAGTCGAGATGGCCCAGTGGTTAGAACGCGTGAAACATAACCGATGATCGTGGGTTCAAACCCCGGGCAAGCACCACTGAATTTTCATGTGTTTAATTTGTGCTTATAATTCATCTCGTGCTTGACGGTGAAGGAAAACATCGTGAGGAAATCTGCATGTGTCTGATTTCACTGAAATTCTGCCACATGTGTATTCCACCAACCCGCATTAAAGCAGCGTGGTGGAATAAGCTCCAAACCTTCTCCTCAAAAAAGGGAGAGGAGACCTTAGCCCAGCAGTGGGACAATAACAGGCTGTTACTGTGTTTTCATTTAATGAAAGTAGGTTAATCATTCTATCGGGGATTTGGTGAAAGATAATAATTTTATGATTGGACAATTTTTGTTTTAAAGTGACACAGATTATACAAATAATACTTTAAATTAAAAGTTTTTATTCATTTATTTAGTAACAAATAAAAATATAATACATTCATTTAAATCCATAATTCGTAATTATAGTCTAACATTCGTGATCCTCCCGACTTTGTTTTGTAAAGTCCAACTTGAAGATTTTGATACTTACTGTATTTACGCATCAGACCGTGAAATAATAGAAAAAATAATATAGAAGAAGCCTATTAACGAAGCACATTTTACGTAACACGTTATAACTATGATCTTATATTGTACTTAATTTTTAATTTTTTTTTGCCTTCAAACTGGAACATAACATCAATAATTGCTTTATAGCGGTAAAATAACTGTAGAACGTATAGTGAATGGAACCTACTCATTTCCATCAGTAGATACGTTTATAAAACTCATCATAATTTAATTCATTGATTTCATCAAATAATCAATCTACTCAAATAGTTTTCACGTCGCATATATGTCTTTGAAACAGTTAGAAAAGCTGTGACCAAAAACTTAGCCTCTTTTCCGACATGTAAGTAACAGAAACAAAAAAATATTCAAATGTTTATTTTTATTAATTTCACTAAACGTCATTTGACATAGAAAAAGATATTCATGCCATAAATAATAACGTTTCTAGAAATCCGGACTTCCCCGTTATGTATATTTTATCATAGGCGATAATATGTAATGTCATTTCGCATATTGTCGCCTCTTTACTATAAAATGAAACAGACGTAAAAGACTAACAACGAACTGTAAGAAATTAATATGTACATAAAATAAACTTATTTATTTTATGGGGGACATATGAAATAACCCCTCATTATTTTCTTTATATGTATTTCTACCATTGTTAGAATCGGCTAACTGTGTTTATTTCAAATTTAATTTTCATAATATTTTCATTTGACCCGACATCGCTGGGTGGTAGCCCCCTCCCCATCCTACTGGACACATATTACATCACCTATAATTTTCAACATTTTTGCGCACACACAAACACACTACGAAACGTTAGTCACAAAAATCAATAACTAAAGTAGGTAATGAAAGTGGATATAGGATTTCTATCACCCGATCGGAAGGAAATATAGAATGAAGTTAGTCCTTTTTTAAATTCACTTCCAAAATAAGACATATTGATTGTGATGATGCCCTTCTGACCGATATCGGCCACGTCGGCCAATCACTAGAGACACTACGCAAGTACACAAGTGTGTGTGCAAACAAAAGTGCACTCTCTATTCCCTCACTCTCATAATCCGATGGGATGGCAATCCAATACGGCCGGAAAGAGTGAAGACGCATGACCTTAAAAAAACCATAATTTTAAAATGGAAAATCATAACTTTTTATTGACCCAACATGGATATTGAACTGGGTTAGAAACTCGGGATCTGCGGCTTTATATCTGGCAACTAGACTTTTGAATCAGGATATATAATTCTGACTTTGAATTGATTATTTTTATTTTATTTGTAACAAAAAAAAGTCGAGATGGCCCAGTGGTAAGAACATCTTAACCGATGATCGTGTGTTCAAACCCGGGCAAGCACCTCTGAATTTTCATATGCTTAATTTCTGTTTATAATTCAGCTCGTGCTTTTCGGTGAAGAAAAACATCGTGAGGAAACCTGCATGTATCTAATTTCATCGAAATTGTGCCACATGTGTATTCCACCAACCCGCATTGGTGGAATAAGCTCCAAACCTTCTCCTCAAAAAGGGAAAGGAGGCCTTAGCCCAGCAGTGGGATATTTACAAGCTGTTACTGTACTGTAACAATTTATTATTATTAATAGAACCACCAACAAAATTACACGTATTAAATATAACACATTACAAAGCCTCAGATTACTACGTATGCAAATAGTTTTTTAAGCCTTATGGTAAGTGGTCACAACCCTATATAAATTATAGTAATTTATTTATTACAGTCGTTTTTGTATGGCCGAATACCCATATCAGTTTTATACTCAAAGATAATTCTATAGTTATCTTTAAGGATGATGTTTTGGCTCGAAGGGTTAACGAGTCTGTTTTTTTACCCTTAATAGGCCAGCGTTTGACCGTTGACTTGCCTGATGCCTGTTTACTCTGGATTTGAAGACACCAACGTTGTACTTTTCAGGAAACACAGACTCAGGCAAAGTATTCCAAAGTTTCGTAGTGCGAATGATGAAAATGTATTACATGTACAAGGGAAAGGATATACATGAGATATACAACCATGAGACATGTATATAACATGGTTAATGCGCAGTAACAATGAAACAAATAAAATACCTATTCCTTACGGTACAAATGCTTATGACGTACTTATCGTCAGACCATTACTCCAGTTACAAATCAACTAAAAATAAAAGATATAGACAGAAAAGTTTGGATTTCAATCGAAGACCGCGGATTCGATGTATTTTTTCGGCTTAATTTGTTTTTATAATTGATTTTGAGCTTGCAGACAACCTACATGAGGTTTTGATGAAAGGCCATATATGAAATAGTGTATGGCAGTGGCCATTGGTGGGAAATGAACGACCTGGTTTTTTTTAGTTTAGTTCTACTTATTCACATAGTAATTTTAATCGTTTTTACAAATACTAAATGTTAGTATTAATAACTACGTTTGTTGTTTTAAATCTTACGAGTGTTTTCATATGCTGAAAATCCCAAATAATATGTTCGTGATAATCCGTATTGGCCTAAATTAAATTATTTCATATTTTAGTCTAGCAGTGTAGTTTTTTTTTTTAATTATTATATTAGTTCTATTAAATTTTATTTATTCAATGTTTATTACATAAATCTTCTGAGTTATATTTATGAAACAGCTAATCCATCGGGATGTTAATTAAAAATTTAAACAATTGCAATTTTTTACCGATCTGTAGAACATGTAAACGAGCCAAAAAATAAAAACGTGCAACAGAATATTAATAACAATAATTATAAAAAAAGCAAAATATGCCTTGCAAATTAAAACGTAGTGTGAAATAGGTACAACTAAAATTCCGCGTTGAATTATATGGATAATGTTATTTTTCATTGTTCTTCATATTATTATAACGAATAAATAATGCAACAACAATGAGACGTTATTAAATTTTGTCCAGAATTTCTTAAATTGACTTGTTGCAAGATTGCTGCATTGAAATTATTTTCAGAAGTAGTCTTAAATGTGCTGTAATATCATAAATGTTGGGCTTGAACGCTTAGCATTGCTATAGTTTTTACGTCAGCCGATTACAAACAAGCGAAAAATTGACCAGAGCAAAACTTAGTCGAAAATTAGCTCACACTACAATTAATTCATTACACCATTTTAAATTGCTAAAAAAACGAACGCTTATCAATCGATTACAGATTTCGTAGAAACACAAAAACGCCACAAATACATGACTCAATCGCGAATTAGCTAAAAAAATCGGACATTACATTGACTCAATAGCACCGACTAAAGTGATTACACACAGCCAGGTTACGTAAATAAACTCACACAAGCGCAAATACACACACTGCTGCAACAACTCACACAACAGTACTATGTGCTAGTGTGCGCGCTGCAGACCGTGAGTCGGTCGACCCCACTACAAAATTTAGTCGCACTCTAGACTTCGCAGAGGATAGACAAGTCCAAGTGACTAGAGTACTACGCCATTCGCAGTGAATATTTCGTCATAACAACATTGTGATAGTGACAAAATCATTCGGGACGTGTAAAGTGGGTGCATAACATTTATTGTTCCATTTTAACGCACTATAAACTCCACCGAAGACGGTTTTGTGTTTTGCTGTTTTTTGTGAAATTATGACATTGTTCTCACTATTTGGATAATTCCGGATAAGGAGTGCAAAATTACCGCAAATATTTTCGTAAGTATTCCTTGTGCAATATAATTTTTATTTAAATTAACTTACATAAATTAAGGTATTTTTGTATTTACTTAATTTTTTAAATATTGTTGAAACAGAAGTTACCTGTTGCATTTGTTCAACGAACATTTTGCTTTGATCTAAAATCGTTTTGAAATTAATTTTGCATGTTTATTTCATAAAATTAGCTTAAATAATTTTAAAAAAAAGCTCTAAAAATTAGAAAATGAATTTAAAAAAGTAAAATAAATTGAAAATGGATGTAAAACCGTAAGGTGTTTAAAATGCACATACCCACACATTTTAAATATTTGAATCAAATAAAAATTTCAAATAAAAATCAAATAAATCATTAAAAATTTCAAGAATATTCTGTTATATTTTAATAAATTTAAATGAGCAACAATTGAGATGAGTCAGTCAACCCATCAAAATCGAGTTCGCGTTTTCATAGAAATGTTAGTAATGTCATTGACATCGGCTACAAAAATATGTTTACTCATGAGCGCTACGTCTCGTGCCAAAAGATTTCAACTTTAAATTATTTAATTCGTGGTATTTGAACATTGTGTTGCTTCCGAGTGAACTTGTTTTGGTCTTTTGTTTGCGATTCAGCTTCCTCAACTATGTTTTCAGTATTATCTTTGTTTATACCAGTTGTTATATCTTGGTAGATTTAATGCTTATCATATTAAAACATTCCTTTGTTTTATAATCGTACAAAGTTTGATTTCTTTGTCTGTGATAGGTGTGTTATTTTTTCGCTCAGACGATACGCACGATAAAATGCTTAAAACATTGTTACATATAAATTTAATTTAGACAATTAAAATTTATTTAGATATCAAACATATTTATTTATTGTAAAAACAATATTCTGTAATGTTTATGTTTAATATTCTGTAATTTTTCTATCTACCGTGCAGAAAATTTTCAGTTTTTTTTTTTACTTAAGTAAAGTAACAAATAGGCAAAAGTAAATAAATTGATGTTTTGATATATGAAGCAAAGCTATATGCAAGTTGGTAATTAAGGGATAGTCATTGCTAAGTAGTAACTATAGTGTCGTAAGCGGCGCCAGGCACGACGGCTCTGTCGTAAGCCATTGTAAACGCTTACACAACTGGTTCAAGGTTCCAATCCAGCGTGCAGTCGCCTGCGGATGTACGGAACTAGATTAAGTATAGTCGAGTATTATCATAAGAAGAAAAATCTTAACATTTGACATCTTAAAATTTATATTTTTTAATAAATTTATTAAAAAATTAAACAAATTGAAATACGTTTTATTTCAGACATTTTTTATTCCATTCGTTTCTTAAAAACAAGTTTCTTAACACTTCTGAAACAAAAACTTTTATTCCATCTAATCGCAGAACGAAATAAAAAAAAGTTAAGTTACTTCCAGAAAATATAAAACGATATTGCCCTCACGTTTTACGCCCCGTCCATAAATAAACTTGCGTTCGCATAAACAATTCAAACAAACCGTTCGGAAGCAAACCTGAGACTTGAATCGATCGTGTAAAGGTCAGTTAGCTATCTACGTATGACGCAACGTCCCTAGGGCGGCATTGCGCAATCCACTGCAAAACTAACACAGCGACATTGCACAGATAATGAGAAAACGTCAAATAACACGAGCATAGTAAATACAAACTAGAACTACAGCAATGTTAACAACTTGTTTTCAACGAGCTTCCGCACTCTAATAATAGCTGACAGACAAAGAAGTGTAGCATTCGAGTGTAAAGTGCATTATCGGTACGTGAGTGATGTAATACAGGAAATAAAAAGCAAGGTCGTCCGGAAGGTATTATTGAAGACCGTAAGGTCATGCCCGTATGCATTCGGTTAAACGTGCATCATGACTCGCGTTACACGAAGCTATGAATTTTAATACCCATTATGTTTACAATTGTAGTGTAATTATGACCCTGGTTTTATAATTAACATTGGATCATTCGGAGCGATTAAATCATCTGCGTTATTATTAACGCAATATATTGTAATAAAAAAAAATCGCGTTGGATTGATAAAACATTATATCAGTTGTCCTCGTGAGCCAGTTTTGAAAATATTTATTATCGTTCTAATCATGCGTCGCATATAGATGTTGTATTCGTTGAAGCCCATAATGAGCGCACGTTACGTAATCTACATTTTTTTCATGCGCAATAACAACGCCGACGATAATTTCATCGGTACGAGGACAAGCAAAGATAACTTGACCTATTTTTTTTTATCTCGCCCGCTCGCGTAACTGTAACCTACATACTGATGTGCACGTGAGTACTCGCAGCCAATTGCGATGAAGTAGACAAATGTACGATGTACATTACTGGAGGTCTTAACTTACCAAGAACCATGCAAAGTGCATCAATAGCAAAAAAAAACTAAACATGATGTATATACTTCAGTTCGAAAATCGAACAACGTTAAAATGTTTTCATACACCTTAAAATATTAACGGGAATTCCCGGTGACTCACTCTAAGCGAAACCAGAACAATAACACGAAACTGCTGAACATTAATGTACAGATTACAAATAATGAGCAATAAGGGAAGTTGGAACACTAAAGATCTTGGCCATGTGTATGATACTTCCTAGAATCATAATACTCACGTTACATAAGGAGCTAAGGTGAGCAGCTAAATTCAAAGAATCTAGTACATGAAAATAGGTTAAGTGTTTCTTAATAATGTAGCAATTAACTGTGTAGAGCAAGGTCGATAAGTACATTTGTCTTTGTCTAACCCAAACACTACGTATTTGCGTAAGGATTAACTTTATCTGATAGGGAAGTCCTCAACCGGAAAAGTAAGGGAGAAAACCTTGACACGTTTTATATTAGCCGTTTATCATTCGAGGAGTTACGAAACGCAACCTTGACACCAAACTATTATCGGGAGACTGAGAGGCCGTCCCAAAAATAGCTTGCTCTTTAATTGGGCCTTCGCTAAATGCGAATCTGAAAATCGGTCAAGTATACGCGATTTTCAGCAGAAAAATGCTTGAAACGTATCCAAAATTTCGACCTTTCTTCTTGTATCCTCAACTATTAAGGTTGAATTAAAATGGCAATACCTAATGTCGGTATTCTCAATAGGCACAACAAAATAAATCCCATCAAATGTTTTGAAAACATCTTCATCTTGACCATTCACAGAGAATAATCATTATTCAAACGGCAACATGTTGGCGCCATAATTAAATAGCTGTTGGGTTCAAGGGTATAGACTATGGAGCCATACAAGCTAAATTATTTAATATTTATTGTCTAACACATGTGCACTTTTGTTAGATGGTAAAATGTCAAATTAAAGATGGCGGTCGGCCTACTTTTCCCGAGCAATAGCGGCGAGCGTGTGGAAAGTTACCGCTGTACTACTTTCTCTACTTTTTCCAAGATGGCTGATATTGTCTATGAGCATTTATGTGAGCCAGTAATTGTCTTTGGTAGGTCAAGAGCATGAATAATGCGGCGCCATTAAGACGTGCGAATGTTTTTATAAACACAATTTAAAAACAATTTAAATATTCTGTCACGTTTCTTTATGTTATTACGAATTACTATACATTTGTACTATAACTTCGCTTAACTAGAGGAAACTACGTCTAGAAATACAAGTTCAAGGGCGTTAAAGTCTAATTATTTACAACTACGATCGCGTTTTATATAACGGTTTTAAGAAGAACGTGCGCTGTTACGCAAGCAACGTGAGTTCAAGAACACGTGTCACAGGCCGCGTGACCGCTCGACGATGCAACACGTGCGCAGGACAATAAAACTAAGGTCATGTCCACTGATCCACTCTGAGCCAATCGTTGCAATTTACATTTTGGCTCATAAGAAACGTCGCAACATCGTGTGCAAATATTTTATTTTTCAACTAACCTTGCACTATAGTATAATTATTTTCTTCCTGGTTGAGCATTAGAAAAGAAATTCGCTAAGTAATTGCTATTTTTTTTTGTTAAAAGACAATAAATATCATTCTAGATTTCGCATTTCAATAAACGAAGACATTTCTTAAGCGTCATTCGTTTATAACGTTGGCGTCCTTAAGACAATATGTAATAAGGAAGTGTGATTTTATAACCACATTATACTACTACGTTACTATTATAAATTTATTACAATTATTTTGATATTTATTTAAATTCTAACTATAACAATTGTTATTAGCTGCATGGTAAACAAACTAGGTATATTAATTTTATGAGAGTTTCTTCGAACACTAATCTCACGAACAAGCAATTCTACTAATTGATAACGGTTTCGACACGCTCTCGATTCTATTACAATACAACTTCTACCGATCCTCAACTGGGTAGTTGCTAATTAGATCGATAACGTGACAATTTCTAAGAAGAATTGTCTCCTTGTTTAAAAAGCCCGCTTATTGGGGATGGTTATAAGCTATATTACTTCATGCTAAAAATCTTTCATTTACCCGTTGTCATATACAACTAATATGACAATCATCAAAAATAATAAAATCGACTGCTCAGTCTCATGCTCATGTTATCTTTCATCTTGAACATCGCATTATGTAATTGAGACTCAAGATCAGACTGGTATGCATTTCCTGTTGACACTCGTAAAATATTTGCTGAGACGTTGAAATTCTTTTGATCATACTACATCTCAACAACATTAGATAATATTTTTATTCTTATAAAAAAGTAACGTTCTACCGAAGAGTAACTATGGCATTTCATAGCGGTTACCGGTCGATAGAATCTACGTATCAAAACGTAAAAACGTGTGAATAACACTGTAAAACTCTTGTTCGATAGTGTTTATTTGAATTAAATATATTTTGTCTTTGAATTGGACTCTCAAATATTAATATTATTTTAAGTATGCTTATAGAAATACGTATATTATATATTTAAGCGTTTTGCACATACTTGTACATATTCTTGTTGGAACGAACTGTATAGTTATCACGACCTGACTCACCGAGTTTGTGACACACGATATAATTGTTTTTTTTTTATATATATATAATGATAAAACCCTTTTGGTTTATTTAATCAAATATTTGCATTAAAATATAAATTCAAATTTACGTATTAATTAAATGTAATAAACTAAGACTTATTCTGCTAAAAATAACCGAGGGGGATGATACACGTGCAATACTGCCTCTCACACGTACCTGAACGAGCAACGTGACGCAACCACGTGTAACAGTAGTTCAATGCGAAGGTCGCTAGAACATAACCTAACTCAATCCGCTTGTACTGAAAACATTCATATAATTAAATTTAAAATATATTTAAATCTAGCGACAATTGTTAAATAGTCGATATATATTCTGTAGCACAAAGGTCACCTGTCAAAATACACTACAAAACTGCTTGCAACGAATGCAAGAAGGTTTCATTTGATCGAAATTTAAAATTGTAGTTTAAATTTAGAACGCCAGAGCTATCGAAGTTGCCCAACCCAACCTTGACAGCGGTGACGAAACATAGCAGTTTCATAACGAGTTTTAGACGAGATGAGCATAAAAAAGTGTGATACCGTACAGTGCCAGTTTTTGGCTAACGGTGAAACGAAAGTACATGATTAGCGATAACTGTCCAAATGCCGATTGTTATACAAGACGACCGTTAGACGTGGGTTCGTTACTATAGAGTTTTGTTATCAAATTGGATCTGGTAACTTGTGTAATTGGTTTTGTAACTTATTAGGTTACGAATTTTGATTAAAGTTTACCTACTTAATTGCTTGATATATTTTTAAAACTATTCAAATTAGACCGAATCGGCCCGCTCTTTATTCTTACAATCAACGAACGGAAGTGTCCGTATTTTATTCCTTAAATTAACCAACCAATAAGTGACCACTAAAATTTATAATAGTGAGCATATATGTTATAACTTCATCTTTATGTATTATATAATATCAAATCAATGTTCTTACAATGTCCGTTACTCATTAAGGCAGTGTTTAACCGTTTGTGCTGCCAACCGGTAAATAACGGACACTTTTTTAGTTTGATAGAGCAGTTATTTTGTAAACTGTATACCATTGTGCATAATTGCAAAATGTATTAATAATAAAAAAAATTAAGGGTATTATTACAAAATAAAAGGTAAATAGCCTACTGATTAACACAATATAAATATAATAATTTTAATGAAATCTTTTTTATCTTAAAATTAAAATACGAATCGCCAGCTTCGTCTGAATAAAATTTATTTATAATGAAGTAACAGCCGGTTAAACGAGTTTTTTAATTATTCAATATATAACTGTATTTTATAGAATTAAAAATATTTAATATTCCATAGAAATAAACGTTAATAAGCATTTTGTGGCTTAAAATAATTTAATTAATATGTTCAAATTAAACATCATATTAAAAAGTTACAAAGTGCAGTTACGCAAATATGACTTATCACATTTATATTCACATTGACATACATTCAATCAATTATATTAATATTATAACACTATATTTAAAATTCGCTTGAAACGTGCAAAAGACCCACTGACATTTCGACCAATTAGAGCTGGCTTTTAATCGACAGTTAGCCGTAACGGGTGCGCGCGCGCATCTAGAGCGGCCTACTGACACCGAACGGGCGACTGGTAACAATCCGCTTGCAACCTGCCTCGCCAGCAACTGCTAGTTCCGTATAATGATCTATTACTTTTCTTCTGATAATAAAAGTTGTCTAATAACTAGGGTTTTTATTTTTTTAAATAAGGAATACATTCCATGTTTAAAAGAAATGAAAGACAGGTATAATTATAATTAAAAAGTTAATTTTGTATGTTAGCAATATATATTTTTTAATCCAAAGGATCTCCAAGCATAAAGGTTGGAAATGGTTATGTATGTATTATGTTGCGTTATTCTCGATTACAACAATACGACGTCAGCATAACTGTTATTGCATCTCATTGCCCTTACTTTGCGGTCGAAAGAGCAAATTATCATCAACATACTAGTCTATATCGTTTTAAACAATAATATAGTTCGACGGAAACGCTTATGAGTAGCTAATTTACATGAAATAATGTTTGGAATAGGAAATAGTTATATAAAGCTTTCTGAATACAATGAGTTCGTTCGAAAACATCTTAAAATTCTCTGGAGTCGTCCTAATGATCTTTTTCGAAATTCATATGGAGTACATCGTGAATAATCCTGTATAATGGCCACGGATCACGTGTCCTGAGGCTCTGAAATAGTTAAAATTACATGCAAATCGCTTTGTAAACGAATAATTTCGGATATAGAAAGAACTCTCACGTTGCCCACGAGTTCACTGCGTGCCGAGTAACGTGACTGCTCAGCTCTTTTTTGTACTCGTTAGTGGCATTTTAGAAAAAAAAGTATCAAATTTTATAGCTTCTCTACAATGGGTGCTTGCGATTGATTCTTTCATTGTTATCCTCGGCTGATAACAACGCTTTGAGACTTTTTGTGACCAACATCCTGTCGTTGTTTAATTTAACCATAATCGGTGAGAGGATACTCATTCCGCTATTAAACTAGACTTGCAAAGCCATCGAAATTCGGTGCTAGTTTTACGTAACGGTCATTGACATCGGGTCGATAGGGTCGTGAATATAATATAGAATATTTAATTGCTGAGGTTACCGTTCTCCATCCACGTCTCTACCAATGTGAGTTTTGCGAAATCTAAATATTATTGTTCAGAAACCGATGATAGCTGATAAAGCACTTAGTCAACTCTGGTCACATGCTCTCAGGTTTGGATTTTTCTTCATTTCGCATTCTGAATAGATCTGACGACGTTGAAATTTTAAAATGGCTTTTGAAATAAATCAAGTTCGATTAATTTATTTCATCAAATATAATTCAGTTACAATACTGTTTAACACAATAGAATATGTTTTATGTGATGGAATATTCGGTGAAATATAAATGATACTATTTTATAATTTAAAGGGAACAAAAAGTGTTAGTGTGGCAACGCGGTTACACAAAGGTGATCCGCGTGCTTAGTTGCGAAGGATCTTGCGACAGAATTTTTGCAAGCGTATTATTTTGTAAGGCTATTTATAAAATTGCAACGTTATACTAACGTTATGTTTTATTTGTTACAGAACCACAGTGAAGATCCGTGCGGACAAGGCGTCGTCCGCCGAAACATGGTCGCCGAGTTCATATTGAGTCAGCAGCAGCTGCTGAGCGCGGGAGGGGGCGCTGCCATGGGCCCGTCGCCTACACCATCACGCGTGCAACCACAATCACGCAACAGACTCTCCGTGTCACCCCATTTTCCACTTGATCAACCGTTACCATCAAATGGCAGTCCTGGTGACCCTAATGATTATGGAAACAATTTTGATTATTCAAAGAGGAAGGAATTCTTCGGACAACGCAAGCAGAGGGAATTTATTCCCGATAATAAAAAAGACGATGGATACTGGGATCGCAGGCGGCGCAATAATGAAGCCGCTAAACGTTCCCGTGAAAAACGTCGCTTCAATGACATGGTACTTGAACAACGTGTCGTTGAACTCTCCAAGGAAAATCATGTACTAAAAGCTCAACTAGACGCGATTAAGGAAAAATATGGCATATGTGGAGAGACACTTATCAGCATCGATCAAGTTTTAGCGACACTGCCGACTTGTGACCAAGTTCTCTGTGTAACCAAGAGGAGTAAACTTACTAGCAGTGCTCTATTCCCGCCTGCACCTCCACCACCGCCCCCAATACCTCCATCATCCCCACCATCGCCCCCACCCCAGCGCGCTCCGGAACCTTACCAAGAAAGGCTCCCTGCACCTGAGGCATACTACCCTCACCCAGCCCATTACGAACCACCTGGTTCAGTACTCAATCTCTCACGATCTCGCCGCGCTCCTTCGCCATATGAGCTGTCATCTCTCTCTGGCTCCGGAGACGAAATAGCGGAACAATATGCTCCGGAAAATAATTGTCTCCCTTTAAAACTGCGCCATAAATCACATCTCGGTGACAAAGATGTCGCAAGTGCTCTCCTATCCCTGCAACACATCAAGCAGGAGCCCGGTCCCCGTTCCTCACCTTCCTGGGATGGTGAGGGCTCTAGTGACGAGAGGGATTCAGGGATCTCATTGGGTGCCGAGTACAGGCCACCGAGATCTGACGAGAGGCTCGCTGAGGAGGACGATGCCCACTTAAAGGCGGAGCTCGCGCGGCTCGCTACAGAGGTGGCGACGCTGAAGAACATGATGCATCAGAACAAGGCGCGCGCGCTCGAGCACTGAGCAGAGTGGCAGTCTGAGAGATGCCCCGCGCCTGCGCCTGGACCGCGCAGCGCCGCGCTACATCGTTAGTCGCGGCGACCACTCGTGTCGCGATAACGTGTCGATCTTGTTCGTACAAACTGTCTCAACCTGCCCCTCCCTAGTAGTCGAAGTTACCACGTTGTAAAGAGATGAAAATATATATTTGTATGATATTGTGCAGCTGTACGCGGCTAAGTCGCATCGCCTAATTGTAATCCTTCCTAGTAGTCGTATCGTTGTACTGTCCTCTCGTAGGGTAGAGATAGTCGCAGTTGTCGACGCGTTCGTGGACCTTTCTGTATGAGACTAATTAGTTCGGTTTACAGACTTTTCGAGCAGATAAAACTAATCTACTCAGTGATAGATTTAATAAAGATGCATTTTTAGTGGTGAGCTATGTATAATGTATATTATGTAATATAATAAATAAGAAGTAGATCTGTTTCATCTATTCGAAGATTCGGTAGTGAAAATCGATAGCTAAAGACTATTTCTCTTGTAAGCTAGCTTTAAGTCTTAAATAATATTAAGTCCAACTTAGATGTTTATTTATAATTTTTAATGTATAGTATTTCTCAATCGGAATGCCTGTTATGTTCCAAACCAAAAAAAAAAGAGATAGATCCTCTAGCTGTCATGAATTCGCAAAGTAATTTTAAGACACACTTTAAATCCTACTGTAATGCAGAGTATTGCAATCAGACTAAGAATACCAGTGCCTTCGACAATACATACCTACCTTAAAATAGCTACATTAAATTAATATTTTTGTACACTTGTTTGTAAAAGCTTAGCGATGTCAATCAATCGGAGATCTCCAAACGAACGAACTGAACGCCATAATATAAGAGGTTTAACTTTTTTTTATTAAATATGCGATTCAACGTAAACATTGAAGATCTCTGGTTATTTCTTCATTGCCCTTACCATGAGTCCCTCACAGCGATACAATCGCATTTATGAGTACTTTGAATAATGAAACGCGTGGCGTCTCACTCATCTCGATATTGCGTCTCATTAGTGTCGAACCCATGGTTGGGATATTTTATCAAATCCTACTAAGACTAGATTGAAAGTATTCGTTTTGTATTGTAAGTTTTCATACTCCCAATTGTCCAAATGGCATGTGATAGGACTGAGGCCTGCGGGAGTTATACTAAGTATTTATTTATTCGGACCGAGAAAGAAGATTTTACAGTTTATTATCTTTGTATAAGAAACTCTATACGATATAAATAAATTGTGTACATTACAATTAAAAATGAATTTTATTTTATTTAAAACCTGAATATATATTACTTAAGCTATGATTTAAAAAAAAATGAAATATTAAGATGTCACATGATGACAACATTCATTTAATTTGAAAATCGTTTTTGTATACTTATTATTTTAACAAAAACTAAATTTTAAAGTTAAATATTCACTTTTGGTACTTAGACTATATATACACAACAACTATCACTAAAGTAAAAGCTCAATCTTGGGCTCAATGTTGGGCATTTTGGGCTCAATGTGCCCAACATTCATCTTGGGCTTCTCAAGATTAGAGCTTATTCTACTATGCAGCTCTAATGCGGGTTGGTGGATACAGATGTGGCAGCATCGCATCAACCACAAGCGCTTACCTCACGAGGTTACTTTTTTTCACCGCCTATTACGAGATCAATTAAAAAAGTAAATCTTTTTTTTTGTAATTCATAAAGAATTAATATCCGTTAAAAAACACGTAAACTAGTCAAATCTGGATCTCACTTTATATTAAATCATATATTTAATATGGCAATTCTATATTTTATACAAATATGGCAATTCTATATTTTATACAAATATGGCAATTCTATATTTTATACATACAGAAACGGTACTGAAATAATAATTACAGTAACAGCCTGTTAATGTCCCACTGCTGGGCTAAGGCCTCCTCTCCCTTTTGAGGAGCAGGTTTGGAGCTTATTCCACCACGCTGCTCCAATGTAGATTGGTAGAATACACATGTGGCATAATTTCACGCACGAGATGAATTATAAACACAAATTAAGCACATGAAAATTCAGTGGTGCTTGCCCGGGTTTGAACCCACGATCATCGGTTAAGATTCACGCGTTCTAACCACTGGATCATCTCTGCTACTGTATAATAATAATATGCTCCAATGCGGATCGATGCCTATACAAATACATGGGGCAGATTGTATGCAGTTTTTTCTTAAGCGTCGAGCACGAGATAAAGATTTACGTGTTCTGACTATTGGTCATAAATAATTCAATAATAAAAATATTACATTTATACCTAAGTCCAATGAAATAGTATTAAAGTTACAATTTAGGGGTTTATTTACAGACTGCAACCTGCAAATATATATGTCGTTAATAGACGGACAATCATATAAGTTTCTTTCGGAAAACAGTATATAACACTAAAAACACATAAGGGGGATTTAACGGAATGGACAATAACTTAAGATCGAAATATTCTATACAAACAAAATATAAAATTTTTGGGGATAAAATAAAAAAACAATAGCGATTTTAAACTTTATTTATATTTTGTTTAGGTACAATGTTGAATACATATAAACTTATATCTCGTATTATATACATTTCATTAGCTTTGCTAAGTACATCACAAATCCATCGTTTTTATACTTTTCATACATATAATGTTAATGTAAGAATTTCGATAATAATTTAATAAATTTGATTAATGAAAAAATATTACCGAAAGTACTGAAGTATATATAACACAAAATTTCAAAATGAAATTAAACTTTATAAGTTGACTTTTGGTGTTTTTTTATTAAAAACGTTTATTAATTTTATTAAAAACATAAGCTAAGCATTTCATATTTTTAGGTATAAATTTGATTAATACGTAAATTATAGAAGGCAGTTAAATTTTCAATCCTGAAATTTTATACTATCTAGAAATAAAAAAAATATTCAAACAAAATAATAAACATACACCAGCAGTTGCTTTGTTAATTAAATTATACTTTTAACATTGCTCTACATAATAGTTAATCCAAAATATATTATTGATTTCAATTTTAGTCGATAGACTATGTAGACGTAATACTAAAACCTTAATATTTCAGAAGATTCGTTTTTACTATAATCACAAATCAACTTCTAACGAAAACGGTACAATCGGAGATTTAAAAACCGTTACTCATTAATTTCTGTAATTGCCACGTACTTTTAACACAGTGTAATATGTTTTTTAATTTTTCATTAACATATAATTCTCATCTTACATTCACAATCTTTATCCGAATATCCCGCAATTCTAAACCCTGCAATAATCAATCCGACAATCTTTATATAATTCATTTTAAACTAACTTACATAATAATCTAGTAAGTAATACAATTTGAACACGATTATGACATTATAAAGTAAATTTCTCATTAAATAACTGAAGACAGTGTTGCACACCTCTATATTTTGCAAAGCAAAGCAAACTTCAGGTGTACTTTTCTACAATTTAACCATCATAATACAAGTTATTAACTTATTGTGAAGTAGCCAAGTTAAACAGGACCATATTTACCTAAAGCCCTTAGAAAAATGATAACAAAAACAATCGAAATTAACACCTTTTTATTAAAGATACTGTTATTATAATTGTTTATATAATATAAAACTATATAAATAAAAACAAATCGATATAAATAAACATCTCGCAAGAAAACATAAGAAGAGAAAATGACTATATTAGAACATAGATACATATATGTAACGCATGCAGCACGACGATTCGTTCTTATAGAAATATCTATGGCAAGTAAATTATACATTATTAGATTAAATACTTATGCAAGGCAATTATTTAATACAACATCTAGAATGCCTATATTTTCAATTTAGTTGTGCTAATAAAAACAAATTAAAACTCTCGAAAGCCAAAAGTCATTTTAACACTTAAAACATCGAAAATTACAAGCAATTAACACACAGATTATAATTATTAAATAAAAATATGTACATACTCGTAGCATTATTTCTAGCACTATCATAAATAAATACTTGATTAGCTTTATCAGTGCCGAAAACCCACAATAAAAGAAAAAATACCATACACAAGCCATGAGCTTTTATACTTTATAAATATTTTTGACACTGATTTAATGAAAGATTAAATAAAATTTTACACAGTAGTCCATATCATTTTGTGCGTCATCGTCAAAATCACATTGTTTTTTTTTAAACACTAGTTTTTATGTCCATAATTATTTCTTTTCTAGGGAAATAAAAAATAATTACCTATATTTTAAAAACTTAATATAATCATATATAATAATTTTTCCTATATGTCCAAGTTAACAACATGCGATAAGTAAAAAGAGCTTACATATAAGCAAGATAAAATATTGAATGGGTAAAATATTAAAATAGCTATATTCATAATACGATATAGTATCTTTTTAAAATTAAAACTATACAATGATTTTTTACCTATTACACTTTCATATTTACATACTTACAATGTCAAAATTAAAGTAAATTTATATATTAGACAAACGACGCCTCATAATTCTGATTAAAAATAAAATATTTGATGAATACGTTAACCCAAATATACTATTTAAAAAGAATAAACTCGCTGTCATCTGTCATTTTGACGTTGACACCTGTAATTTTTTAATTGCCAAAACGAACCCGAACGAAAACTTGGTAATCTCTTAAATTTGCTTACGAGACCGTAAGTTCACGTCCGGGCTAAGCTGATTTCACTCAGCTGCCTTGGGGATGATCTCTCCGCAGCTGAGGGGATGCGGTTCGAGTGATGGGAGTGCGGACGCAGTAGGCCGCAACTTGGCTGAGCTTACTTCATTGCTTTGTACCCAAAGCTCCAACTAAAAATAACATTTTTTTAAATATAACTTATGTATATTTTATTTTAATCTTCATAATATTATTAGGGAAATATTTTTAAAAGGAAAACGTAACCGGCCCGGGTCACTTGTCAGGACAGAGTGATATAGTTTCAGCCCTTTGATTCCTCGCTATTTTGTGGCCTTATTGAGCTCTGCAATCATGCATTTCTAAATTATGTCTCTCTATTAATTTATCTAGAAATAAGTTTGTAACTCCTTAATAAATGCAATCTACGTCTCCAGTACTCTTCCATGTGGATCTCAAATAAATCCATAAATTTATTTCATTTGCTTGAAATTTGCGTTTTGTTACCCCTCTGCCAGCTTTTGCGACACACATAAGCCAGCGCTGTGTAATAATGTTAAAATAAAATGAAATGAAAATGCATTGTACGTATAACTCAAGTTTGATTTATAAATTGCCATCGAATTAAAAAAAGTCAATAATAACATCGGTACCTCAGAAGGCATCTTCTCAGGTGGTGATTTGCAGCTTCCGGAACAATGTAACTGAAGCAGTAGCTCGGCAATTGCGGCAACTGATGTATCTATTATCCGCTGACGGCACAACGCTACAGCATGAACAAAACCCCCTGGTCCAATGAACTCGTGCTCCATGAAAAACGTCTTTTCATCCCAAAAAATAGCCTGCAAAATAAATTAATACACGTATATACCAATATTTAAATGGCACAATTAATACACTTTATAGTATTCAAGTTTGGGGCACAGTATATATATTATTATAACTATTATATTCGAGTAGATGAAAACAAAAACCCTTTTCCCATTCACTGCGCAATTTCACTACATAGCGTTTTATGTCTTGTGTAAAGGTCACGTGACAGTTTTTTTTTTTTTTTATTAAGAAATCAGTGGCGGATTTACCAGCAGGCTGAGTGGGCTTCAGCCTATGGCGTCAGATTTTTGGGACGGCAAATTTGGCGGCTCAAAGAAGTCCAAAAGATTTCTTCATGACGGTTTTCTGATGTTTTACCGATAGAACAGTTGCCGAGGCAACAAATATTGCCGATGACTTGTCATTGTACATTTAACACATTCTAGAGTAAAACAGTCAGTCAGTGTAGTGCAGTGTGTAATGATTATAAATACAATTATGTAATAATAGTTATGAAATTATCGTACGATTCTGAAACCTGTAGTAGGACTGGCATGTTAAAATATGACGACACTTGTAGAGGCAAGGGCGGCAAGAACTTTACAACTTATACCTTGAAAATTTGTAAATCCGCCACTGAGAATAGTGTTTCAGATACATGATATTATTTCATGTATATATAACTGATATTATTAAGAATATAAGCGAGCCATTTTAGAGTAACAAAACACTCATTTGATAAAACAAAAAACATCAATGTAGTTAGTATTTATTTCGAGAAATAACCTTAAAAATATTCTAAATTGAATGCAATGTTTCTACAACAAACCATTTTGTAGTTCTGATTTCAGCAACAACTTCTATTTGAATATTTTTGTGCTAATCAGGACCACATGTGTGAATTAAGCGGTCAGTTTGCGTTATGCGAATGAAAAATTAATATGACAATCAAGTGTCAATCGGTGATAAACTTGTGACGCATCTTGGATTAATCGTCGATGCTACAAATTTTGAAAATAAGTATATAACGGATAAATAGGTAACTTGATAAGTTGTCACCACCGCACATAAATTGACGCTACAAGAGATATTAAGCATTCCTTACCTCACCAATGCGATACCAACCTTGGGAACAAGGATGTTATGTTCCTTGTTTTAATTACTGGTTCAGTTACCCTTCAACCCAGAACACAACAATATTGTATAATAATAAGTATCGCTGTTTATTGTAAGTATTATTTATCACACAAATTAATTAAGACAAATAAAAGGCTGAACGGCTGACCTTAGATGTTATTGTAAACTTGGTGAAAGGTTTCAGATATCGTCTGTATCGGATGGTGGTTGCTGCTTGGAGAACTGAACCTCCAGCTGCCTTTATATTAGCATAAAGGCCACTTCTCTCGTAAAAATCAGCACGAGCGAAGTCCAGCTCGCGAAGGTAGCGCGCATTGTTCATGTGGTACAGTAATGTATCGATATCGGTGAGGAGACACCAAGCTGAAAGTAGAGATGGATTATTCTGGGCTTAATTTAATGACAAAATTTGAAATACGAATTATCTCTAAATATTAACAATAAACGTTTATTATAAATTAAAAACAAATGTATATAAAATTAAATCATTCGAGAGAGATTTTGTTATTACTTACATTGCACCTCCGTGGTATCCATAATGCAGATTTTCTTTCTAAAATACCTCGCTTTCGCGACGGTATACATCATTCTTGCAAAATATGCTACGTCCAATGTTCCATATAGCAGCAGGGTGCCCGCCACCATCATCGCGCTCCAGCCGGGCACACATACCGTCCACATGGTGATTATAATGGTTGTGATAAGTCAAATATTGCCTAAATAAAACAATTGTTTTAATAAGTGTTTTAATAAGGTGGTAGGTATAAAACACACTGCTATGAACATGTTAGGTACCTGTATATATATATTACTAATTACAGTGCTATGAATATTTAAAATTAAGATAGTAAGTAAAACTTAATATTCAAAGTAAATTATCTAATTGAATACAATAAATTTGAATGCTTAACGCCTAGACTAAATTATATCATATTTAAAACCAATTTGTCACGTTTAAATATTGCTAGCAAATTCATTCAGGCGCTAAGAAATAAAAAAAATGTTCTAGTAATTTATATTAGCATGATCTTATCTTTTTAAACTGAAGTATGACAAGTATATTATATTGAATCCATATGAAATACAAAATATGCTTAATGTTCAACATATGAATGAAGAACTTCAAATTGCATCACTCATAAATCAGCAAAATTGAACTATACTGACTAACTACATCTCACCAAGATATCTCTTGAAGCCGGTTCAATACCGAAACTTATACATTATATTACGGAGTAAAATTCAATAATTTCTCACTTTGTATTTGAAACACATGCGTTTATATCACTATTACGCAAATATTAGTAATAAAATTATTTTTTCGATATTAAAATAACCTCCGAGGCGGTGTCAAGAAATTTTCTCGTACAAAATAGTGACATTTTATAGGATGCGCGCGCAGACCGATCGATAATCGGCGTATGTGTGTTATAGTTTTAGAACTTTTAGCCTATGTTCAGGTGAAAACAAGCAAGACTGAAATCAGTAATCAAATGCTTAGACTATAAGAATATAACTAAGGAAGTACAAATAAGATATTGATAAAGTTTAATATTTATTGATTTATTTCAAATGTATGTCAATAGTTATAAAACATTCGATGCAATTATTTTATTAATTTATCCTTTGTTGCGCTTAATAAATATAAAACATATTGTTATCTACCTATAGATATTGCATTAAGGAAAATTAAATTACATTTAAGTTTTGGAGCCGATGAGCAAAATTTCTATAAGATTTGCTAATAAAGTAGTCCATACTCGTAGCAATAGTTGGTCCCTCATGCACTAGCTACCCGTGCCGACTTCATACGGGTAAAAAAAGATTATAGAGGATTTTATATCATGCTATTTTATTTAACCAATGAGATATATAACCTCCACAACCCGATCTATTCGCTCGTACTGAATTTTCATAAGTTTATTTAAGTATATCGTAAACTATATGTATATCTTATACTCGTAATATTTCTAACTATTACTGGTCATGATTGCTAAGTGTAAAAGGCCATATTTGATCGAATAAAACGTTTAAAATTTATATGTTATTAATTTTAAACGTTTGTATTTAAAACAACGAGTAGGTAAAAGTTATGCGTTTACAAAATATCATTAGAAGTTACGTATAAGCTTTCGAAAATAGATTACACATAAAAATAAATAGGTACAGTTCAATAATCACCTTTTTCCGTATTCAGGAAGTCATGACAAATCAATGGGACACCGAGATGTCACCATCTATGATTAGACAATTAGTATCCTTGTTTTTTACAAAAAAAAGCATGGTAGAGCTAAACGTACCGTCGTGAGGTTTAGTTTGTCTAAATTTTAAACCCTATCATTATGAAACCTAGGCAAATCGGCTATGTAACTATAAGCTTAACAGTTTCCTAAACATTAGGCAACATGCGGCCTAGTTGCTGAAGCAGCGGTATCTTCCATGCATCCTTACCAAGGTTACATGGAAGATACCGCTGTTATATACCAATAGTAATAAATGTGGTATGTAATAGCTATTTATTTATTTATTAAAGATTGCTAGCGGATGTTACATAAACTATATTATATAAATGAATCATGTAATATGTTTATGTACACTATGTTTGCGGAGATTAAAATATATAAACGTATTCATGTACATTGAAGTTGTAGTTTTATTTTTATAGAATAGGAAGGCGGACGAGAATATGGGCCACCTGGTAAGTGGTAACCAACGCCCATAGACATTGGCATTATCATATTAATAAATATTTGACAGTTAGTTGTATTGGAAGTTCCGTAATCTCACGCCATGTCTATTAGTTTGATGTGACGTCTCGCATTACAAACTATTTTCAAATTTCTTTATAGAGCTCTTTTTGAATCAAGTCAGTTTTGAACGCATTGCTATTGTAATTGTGTAATATTTTTTATTGCAAACTAGAAGAAAAAAAATAACTACCTATATCAAACTATTTTTAAAGAATATTATATTATTCTATGAAATCCACCTTTATGAGTATTTCTTGATTTTTGCAACTCAATGATGATAATAGCTAATTAATATTATAAAAAACGTATAAAATATAATTTAAAAATTAATAAATTATATTTTGACCAATATTTTTAGCAAATCACTCAGTTATATTTATTTTTCTAATTTCAAGTCAACAACTTGAAATTAGAAAAATATATAGAAATATAGCCGTCACGATTAAAAAAATGTATGAACTCTAAAGATCCCTCAAAGCCAACTTAACTACGAGAAAATAAAGATCAAATTAAAATGGTCGATGTATAAGCTATTGACGGGCCGAGGAACACGAAGCAATGTCGGTGACCTCGGTCGTTTTTACCTATCTCTTTTTATCTTTCAATGTTAGAAAGAGATACAAATACACGACACGATCCGACATTTTGACGCCGCGCAGTGACGTGTTAGACAAGAGAGTGCAGACTGTATTTATGTTATAAAACGTAACAAAATTAAATAAATACGTATTATTTATGCTTTAGGTATGAGGCAATTTAAATACGATGTTGTGCAATTAATTCACGCTGTAAGAGAACGGCCGTGTCTTTGGGATAAGACGTTAGAAGTATATAAAGATCGTGCAGAGAGACGAGCGGCTTGGGAGAATGTATTCGTTCTCCTCGACGAAAGATACGAAGAAATGACGGCCGAAGAAAAGCGCGTGACGGGTAGGTTTTCCATTATAACATTTTATACATTTCTCAAGTTTAGGAAGACGTTACAATTTTCATAGATATTTTCTTTAACATGTACATCATTACAAAGGTAAAATATAAGTAACTATTTGTAAATAGTAAGACATCATGAAATGAGGTATAATTATGGAATACTAAAAAGAAACTGTATATGTGTATTATGTAATTAATACATATTTATCTAAAAAAATTGCTAATAAAAAAAACAAACAATAAAAACACATGTACTCGCATTTGGCGAATGTTATATTTTTTTTATTTAAATGAATTACTATTTGTAATGGGAAATAAAGAGTTCTAACTAGAAACAAAATTTTTATACACTATCTCTAAGTATTACAAAACAAAATCGCTGTCTGTTCTTATTCGTATCTCCGCTTACGTCTTCTAAAGTTCTAACTCACGCAACGGATTTTGATGGGTTCACTGACAGAAAGACCGATAACGAAAGTTTGTAAATATTTTGTACAAAATGAAAGATGAAATGAATGAATGAACTATGAAGTTCTTTTTCCCAAAAAATGTTTTTGAACGCTTACGGCGCTAACGCTGGATAAACTATAGGAGATACGAAACAATGTACTAGAACATTCTAAGTCTTAAAAACGCTCACAGAAAAGTCTGCGATAGCATGTATTTACTAATAATAACATTTTTTTTATATTAGTGATTATTAAAATAAAATTATTATTCAAACTATTTTTGATATTATCCATCGTAATCGTGAGGGTCGTTCGTGTAAAATAAAGTAGCTAAATATAATTACTATAAATGTATGAGTATAACAACAAAATATTATTTTCAGGTGAACTAATACTAAACAAATGGACAAACATCCGCGATACCTTCGTGAAGACGCTCAAAACGAAAATGGGAAGACCTAGAAGAAAATATCTTCTATATGATCATCTCAAATTCCTGATCAAGGTGACATCCACTGATGAAGACTTTACCGTCGGCTATAACACTGAAGACAGTTCAACATACATGAAAGTAGAAGTTGAGAGTCCTAAAGAAACTACAAGTCATAGAAAAAGATCAAAGAAATTAGACTATATTGAAGAAGAAACTAAGAAAATAAAAGAAATTGAAAAAACGGAAGTCGATTATGTTGAAGTTGATGAATGCAATGACCCTAGAATTATGAATGAGGACGAAGCGTTCTTCGCGTCTCTTCTGCCTTCTGTTGTCAAATATTCGGAGGATGAAAGATTGGAATTCAGGATAGAGGTCTTGGCCGTTATGAAAAGGATAAAAGAAAAAAGAAAATGGTCTGGCGATGTATAAAATGACTTTTTGTGAAATGCAGTGTTTTGTTGAAAGGTCATTGTACAGCAATAGGACTTGGGCTTTCTCTGATGACAAGCCTATATTATAAGTGTTGTATAAAATATTTAACACTCAATTTATTTCACAAACATTGTATAGTTTTGTTCCAAACAAAAACATGTCCGCCTTTATAAGTTATATAATAGATTAAGATAAATATTTTCTATATGTTAAGCTGAATAGTAAGAAATAAAAATATTACACTAATATCGTTTTATTGAATTTCAAATCATAATTATATTTTAAGCTACAAATCAGCAGTAGGTAATTAGTACCAACTTATCTATTTTTGTATTGCCAAATTTTCAATCGTTAAAATACAGAATCTCTTTATTCTGCCTGTCAAAGAAATAATAGAAAATTTATTTTTTAATATTCCTACAAAATTGTAATTTTTTATACACACCGGTAATTTTTTTTTTGAGATATTAAGTTAAAAAACACTTCGAAGTATACTCATTTGCTTCTGAACACTATTCTTAATGGACAGTCCGTTCGTTTTAATATTTATTAAGGGTCCGTTCACACAGACCGGCTCGGAGAGGAGAGCAGATTTTTATCACGTTGGAAACAGTGTTTTGAGTGATTGTAGTAAAGTTTATTTTTGCATTTGCACCTTTTTTGTCATTAAAAATGCCTGAACGCGCTTCGTGTGAAGTAATAAAAGGAGCCGACCGGCTCCGCTTGCGTGCTCTTTCTCGCTCGCACCGCAACCGCACCCGCTTTCAGATCTCTTCCAGCCGGTCGATGTGAAATAGTTGGCGGCTCCGCTCCGGCCAATTCCAAGCGTATACGACCCGGTCTGTGTGAAAAGAAAAAAGCAGGCCGATGCTCTCCGAGCCGGTCTGTGTGAACGGACCCTCAGACGCGAATAGACATAAGTATCTTGCTAAGCCGAAGATGTTACAGGGAAAGGCTAAGTTGGAAGGGTGCAAAGGGTTACATATTATGTCAGAGTAATTTATAATGCGTGTGTCAGATCAACTTTATTCTCTTAGGATGGTATTATTCTCAACTTGAAATGTTTTGGAAATATAGCATCGGGCAATAATTGTAGCTCATATAAAACGGAATCATCAAAATATCAGAATAATACTCCTAGAAGTTATAACCTCCTTCAAATAAAGGCAAAATTTAAGCCATATTTTTTAAGCCGATCACCTGAAATGTATTAAAATAAGCGAAAGGGAATTTTTAATAAAAGAAATTTTAATAGATAAGTTTTAATGATCATTTTTGTGTAGCACTTTTAAAAATAATGTTTACATAATCACAAAAACACAATGGATAAATTAAAAAAATAATAATGACAAAACTTCCTAAACATTATCAAGTTTTCATTTACAGCTAATACATTTTTAACGCCTAGTTGAAAAATAACAAAACACATATCCAATACTGTAGTAGTCTGATAGTAATATCGAAGGTAAATCGACCTACAATATCGAACAATAACAACTTACCGGATTATATAAAAAATTCGAATCTTATTTTTAGAAATGGCAGAAAAACTGTCTTTTTAGAGAAAAAAATATATTAAAGGTTCCAAAAAACTTGCGGAAAAAGACGTCCCGATATTTGGACACTATTCGCCTTTAGTCTGACTTCGAAAGCGTAGTCTGTCTTGATGTTATCCATTCAAAAATATCAAACTCATTTGAAGGTCGGGCTAAAGGCTCATATACACGTACTATGAACTTTACCTAACAACACTATCTTACGACTACTTGAAGTAACATCCTGAACTATGGTTTACACTGAATTCGGCTCGATTACGAGCGCACAAAACATATGTTACGTTTCACTATAATAAGACCGTTAGATAACGACCGACGATCACTAAATTCACTAATCATCATACCATCAATATTTACAAATTGCTCGTGGTATTTAGTACCACGAAAAAAAGTTCTGACGTCAAAAACAGGGGTTATTATGTAACTACCCACATCCATTCGAATTTATATACAAGCGGCTAAATACTGAAGTTTAATTGGCTTTAAGCCGAAAATCGGAAAGACCGATACCGCATTCAATCTAAACATACGATATTCTATAACGGTACGATAGTGACTAGATGGTCCCCGGAACAATATTTGGGGACAAAAAATATTTACACCCTTAAAAATTGGATAATATAAATTCACACTAACTTAATACAATTCTACTATATCTTCTTTTAAATACAGCGATATATTAACGCCCTTTGCGTATGTAAATTCAAGCACGGTTCGACCAGTATTGGCACCGTATGTTATCGAATAACTAAACATCGAAAAATAAACCGCCAAAGTTAAAGCTCACCGTCTCGTCGACGTTCAATTTGTGCATTTCCCATGGAAGTTGCTATATCAATTAAATCTACTAATATAGTACAGTATAGAAAATAAAACTATAAAATATCGGCATCAAATTTAAATAGCGCTAATACGCTAAAAAAAAACATGTCAACATCAGTCTAGCTTTATAAAGAAGGGCTATTTTATAGATTTTTCCATACACCTAAAACACTAAGAGACAAATTCACAATTGAGTATGGCCTGTATTAACTAAACGGAAACGCTTAACCTATATAGAGGTAACCTATGTAATACAATTATTTTTTTTACAATCAATATATTATCAATATAATATGTATAAGTTATTATATATTACATGAAATTTAACAAACAGAATATCTTTAAAAATAATATATATCGATAAAAAAATATGAAATATTAAGTTGAAATAAAAAAAAAAGATTTGAACTAATCGGTGTCAGTTTTTAGTTATATCTAAAAATGATAACATCTTAAAGGAACCCTTTAAACTTATAATAATTTTAACAAAAAAAAGTACTCGTAGTATCTGAACGAAAGCTATCTGTTTATTGTTATTTACAAAACAATTTTAACAACTTATTATTATACACTTAAGTGAAACCTTGTCAAGAAAAACCGCATTCAGTCTGGCGCGGAAACTTTTAAGGACGAGATCCCCGCTTAGCTTATTAAGTCAATTAATCACTATACGTCTTTAATTGGAAGTAAAGTCCATGGTTGGTTTTCTCTGTCTTTGTTTTTTTGGTCTAGGAGGAACCGGGGAGCCATTGCAGCAGTGGCAGCCTCGCTTCACTACTCCCCGCCCAGATGCTCGCCGTCTTACTTCGAGGTTTTCCGACCTCTCTTCCGTGAAACCGCCGGCCCTAGTTTTCCCGGACATGCTTCTTTCCATTTCTCCATCAATCGCGTGGTACATCCGCTTGGCGGGATAAGTACGTAATGGGGGTTGCATGTCGTCCGCGGATGAACCATCTCCACTAGTGCTCCTTTCAAGCCCTCTAGTATCTTTTATTACGGAGTCTAGTCTAACGTGAGTACCGATACCGCTAGAATCAGTCGAGTTGGCCTCGTCGAAGGATGGACTTTTGCAACATTTTTCGCTATCGCTGCTGAAGTCTAATGGTCGCCTGCCGTCCGAGCGTTCGGATGCGGAGTTCGATTCCCAGAAAAGTTCAGCGTGTCGTTCAGGGAGAGAATTATCATCATCGCCGGCTATCGATTCGAGAGTTGCATCTCGTGAACTGTCTTCTGCTATCATTTTCGCATCATCACCGGCGATCAGAGGTTCCGGTTCATCCATTAAGTATCTCGAGTCCCTTTTGTCGTCTTCGTAACATACTCGCCTGATCACTTGAGTCGCGTTACCAGTGGAATGCACGATTGCTGATGCTGTATTAGATAGATGCAGTTCTCTCGAATCTGTGAGTATACCGTCGAACCTTGTGAGGCGCTCGTCTTTGACCAGCACCGAGGCGAGGTTGAGGTTTCTGTGCGTCACTGCTGGTGATGAATTAATTATTTGGTTGATGTTTGCGAATTTCACGTTATTATGTATCACGTGGTCGGGCGTCGCTTGCGATATGACCGTGGTTTGCGGTGCTGTTACCAGCACGGTAGCTGGTGCCCTTCCAGCGTGGAATATGGTCGATGTTATGTGCCGTCCTTTGAGACCAGTTATTGTAAACGGTTGGACCTGAAAAAAGGGAAAAAACCCTTTATATAGACTGATTACAAGAACCGTTAATTTGCACAATTCAAGGATTAATCCAAAATCCTAGTTAATATCAAAGAAATGTACCTCTCCTTCGTCTGTAGGTTCGCTATGGAAAGTGGTATTCGGATGAGATCTAGCGAATTCTTCCTGATCTAATGTGATTGTGGCTTGCATCCCATCTTCACTAACCGTCACTATGCCTTCATCCAGCCCAAGTGTGACGCCGAGATCATGCTGGTCATTTGTACCATCTTGTCGTAGAAGCCGATCGGTGGCTATTTGATCTTCTAAATCCGGTTGAGGTATGCAACTCTGATTGAGTATTGTTGGTTGAGCTGCAATTAAATTGTAACACTTTATTTTATTTTTTAAATAATTAAGTCACAGTATTTTAAATATTCTAATTTTCAATGTCAATCAAGAAATTATGAATGATTTATCTTACGTGTGTGTGAATGTTGTTGGGCATCGTGCGCAGGCGAACCTGAAAACAATTCCGCCTCCGGAAAGAGTTCAGCTGCAGATGGAGAGTCTACACCGAGGTCTTCGCACTCTTCGGATAAGGATTTCTGTAAAAAGGCTGTACCCTGAAGCCAAAACCTTGGTTTAAATACTAAAACTTATATATAACCATGACAATTTTGTATCCTTTATTATTATGTAATTCATTTTGTATTAAAACAAATAAAATAATACATTATTTTAAGAAGTCTATACTAATATTATAAAGAGGAAAGGTTTGTGAGGTTGTAGGGGTAATCTCTGGATCAACTGAACCGATTTTGAAAATTCTTTTACCAATAGGGCTTTAAATTGGACATTATTTGTGAGTGTCATAGGCTATATATTAACCCGAAAAGTGAAAAGACATGGTAGTCGGATTTGCAAAGTAAGTCGGAGAAAAAACGGTCGAACGAAAACGTTTTTTTACGAACGCTGCCTACAAAAAAGTCAGCGACAGCATATTTCTAACTTTTATATTTAAGTTACAAAAAGTAGTTTTTTATATAAAAAAAAATATATTTAAATCGTTATCGTCATATTATGTACAATTATGAATTCTTATCAAAATAAGTAAACTTATCGTCTCAAGTGTTCAAAACAAAAGACTTTTCCCTTTTACTGCATGTAATTTCATTTATAAAGAGATAATACGACATAGGTATGGAACCGCGACCGTGTCGTAATCTATTGAGTGATATTTCTATTAGACGGTTTTTTTTTTCATTTAAAAGACGACAATGTATTTAGTAATAAATTGCTTTATCACCATGGAAATTTTATTTAGATTAAATCTTTTTTACAGTATGCTTTTTGGTTGCATAGTTTAAGAGATAATTTTAAATATCAGGAAATAAATCATAGCACCCAGTACTAACCGAATCACAATCATAATTTCATCACAAGTAAAAATATTTACCGCCCAACGAAGTGGGCACGAGTCAGGTAGTATTATATAAAAGAATAAAGAAGTATTGTATAATGTCAATGCAAACGCTGAAAAACAATATCAAAATCATTGTTCTATATAGATGTATTACACTTGCTTATTAAATATATATAGCCAAGATGGCCCAGTGGTAAAAATGCGTAAATCTTAACCGATGATCATGGGTTCAAACCCGGGCAAGCACCACTGAATTTCCATGTGTTTAGTTTGTGTTATAATTCATCTCGTGCTTGATTAATTTACAAGGGGAAGGAAAACATCGTGAAAAAACCTGCATGTGTCTAAATTCACTGAAATTCTACCACATGTGTATTCCACCAACCCGCATTGGAGCAACGTGGTGGAATAAGCTCCAAACATTCTCCTCAAAAAGGGAGAGGAGGCCTTAGCCCAGCAGTGTTACATCACAGGCACATCACAGTAGTACATCACAGGCTGTTACTAAAAATTAAATATCAATAATTATTATTTGTAACAACCTGGTCGGGATCACTTAATTTACAAGGTGTCCAGGCTTCCATGGGTCACCGCCGTCATCTATGAAGTCGTTAGTATTACCACAACATTAAGCCCACAATTTTTTATTGACATTTTTTTTTTTAAATTGACGGGCCGGTTGGCGTGATTGGTAGATACTTGCCTTTCACGCCGAAGGTGGGTTCGATTCCCACCCAGGACAGACATTTGTGTGCATGAACATGTCTGTTTGTCTTGAGTCTGAGTGTAATTATCTATGTAAGTATGTATTTACAAAAGAAAAGTAGTATATCAGTTGTCTGGTTTCCATAGTACAAGCTCTGCTTAGTTTAGGATCAGATGGCCGTGTGTGAAAAATGTCCCAGGATATTTATTTATTTATTTAATTGACTATTTCTTTACTTTACTTATTGTTAATCTTGTTAAAGAAGAACGACAATTTTAAAGGTGATTGACACTTTTCAATTGTAATTAGACTCCACGGTAATTTTTGCTTTTATCGTCCCAAAATAATGTTTAGAATGTAATCTATGCATTTACCTGTAACCGAAGTTCATGTTCAAGTATTGCATATTTATGTCTCAGCGCCGCTGCAGACACATGCGTCAACCGATGCTGGCGATGTGCTCCACCATCTTTTCTCTGAACCACCTGTATACAATACTTCTATTATACTCGCATATAATGAATACTCAAATACCTTTTAATAACATAGGCGTTAGTAACCATATGCCTATATAAGCGTTTTTATCTTTAAAACCTAAAAGAAACATTTAGATAGAAGTATATTGATATGAATTAATATAGATATTAAGTTTCAAATCTTCGAAATCGGGTAATTTTAAAAACCAAGGGGTTATTTTAATGTAAAAATAAACAATTATCTTGTGTAGAGATTTAAATACAATTTTCTGTAACATATTGATAAGAAAACTCAATAAGAATTGAAACGTGAGATAAAATGATTAACTGCTAACGAAGGAGTTGATGTCATCCATAATATGAAGATGATGTACATGCACAATGACTGGTCGGATTAAGGAACAAAACCTGCCACATGCAAAAATAAACGCATTTTAAATCCAACTTTTATTTCTACGACGAGAAGATTCGAAAACAAGCGTAAACGAGACACGTTTTAGTACATCTTTATCGGAAAAATATAAACAATAAAATATAGGAAATTATAATAGAAACGACTATAAAATCACTGGGATAACATGTATGAGACTTTTACAAAAAGGATTTTCTTCAATTCGGTTACAGGATGCCATATAATTAACTATAGAAGCGACGTTTTTATTTTTTTAATACACTATTGAAATTATGATTTCTCATTATTATTTATCCATTGCTTTCATTTTGCACACCAGTTACATTTGTATTTTGAAAAACGCAAGCAAGCTTAAAGCATCGGATCTAAAGACTTTGCTTCAGAAGCTTATTAAAATATCTTTGTATAAACATTAACCACGTAATCTTTATAATTTCAATATTATATATTTTTCTTTAAAATAAGTATGAAGCAATGATGTCGCATCTATAATACTTAACGGCAAACTAACACCGAATGAAAAAAGCAGAAAAAAGAAATTGATGCGTGCATGTCTACTTAAGAGGCTTTCTAGGTCTGAGGGGTCGGCGTCAGTACTACGATATGATCACCTGGTGGTAGGCCTTATCGTCGCTATCTGACGCATCAATATCGTATGCGCAACGGGACGAATCGTCTTGAGAATCTATGATGTACGATTTTTTCGAGTCAACGTCGAACATCTTATCAAATATCCTTTGCGCCTCCATTTCGGGACTGTATCGATCTGGGATCGCGTCCTGAAGTTTCAAAGTGTGTTAACCACGATACGACTCGGCTAAGATTTAGTTGAACCATTAGTGGGTATTGCACGCGAACCTATTCTTTTTAGGGAAAAACATTACACGTTAAATTGAACAACAGCTACAACCTCGGATTAAAATTTGCACACTTTGTATCCATTAAAAATTGGTTAATTACAAGTTTTAGAACAGTTTTATATTATCAAAACAAAATAAGAAAAGATTGTTAGTAAACACGACCAATTCACTTGCGAATTTCTATTCTGAAGTTGTAACAACGGTTAATTACTTAAGAAAATGCAAAATAAAGATATTATCTACTTACAAGCACAGTCCTGCCCAGATTGTCTGTTCTCACGGTTTCTTCGTATGAATAATCACGTGGGTCGGCCGAAGATGACAGATTCCACGGCTCTGAACCTTCGGGACTAGATTCTCGTTCTGGTTTTATATCTTGAGACTCACGATCAGTCCATGGGGAGCTGTTAGTTCTAGTTTCTATGGGTTCAGGTGGCGTAGGTGCTGGAGCTGGTGAAGCTGTACTGTCGGGTGGTTGAACTGTTGTCGCTGTAGTCAGATTGAAAGCGTGTAGATTGTGAAGAGCTGCTGCCGGTAAACGAACGTGGCGAACTCCAGGGCGTGTTAGTACAGGCTTCAGACCAGCTGGTCCAATAAGACGTTGTAATAAAAGTGCATTGGTAGTGCCTCCTTCTCCAGCGACTGTTAATAATTTTGGACCACGATTTGTCACTATAGCAATTTGCTGACCACCCTTAACCATTGAAACTGGCAAAATATAATTAGCTGGCATTAAAACTGCTGTTGTAGGTTTTCCAGCTGTTCCTCTCGCGACTGTTATTGTTTGACCATCCGCGACTATAACATTACGTTGCGGCTGCGGTCTGGCTCGAGGGGTTTCATTTTCAAAAGTAAGTTTCCTTACAACTTTTCGTGGACTATCTTGAGGAGAATGACTCTCGACACAACTCTCGGCGCAGTCGCCTTGTGAAGTACCACAGCTACTGTCTTCTGAACCCATGGTACGACATGTGTCGTCGCCATGCACTGGACTAATATCGCGAGCACCAGGTCGCCGAGAGCTGCTGGAGCTCTTTTTACGCTTTGATGATCCAGAAGGGTTTGTCGGCGGATTATTTCGTCTACGTGGTGCTGGTTTATCTTTATCAGGTGAATTCTCAACTTGTTCCTTATATTCTGCTAAGATGTACAGTATACGTTGCGTAGTCTGTTCATCTTCTAGAGGCTTTTGAGTAGACGGTTTTGGAGGCACAGTATTTATCTTTAAGGAATTTGGTGGATGTGATGATCTCGATCTTGACTTGGATTTCGAGGATACTTTTGCTGCTTTTTGTTGAACAGGTTGACTACTACCTTCACCTGACGTTGATTCGCTGGGAACAGTGTGGGGAATTTGTACATGTGTTGTCGAAGAAGAAGGAGACTCAATGATGCCTGATGAATCTGGTGATCGAACAAATGCTGATTGTGTGGATGTTGTCACATTAGGTTTCCTACTTACGTACGCCACATTTACTGATTGATTAGACCCAATAGAATACAAAACTTGTTGCGTAGATTCCGTAACAGTCGAAGTTATTGATGTGCTCTCAGCGGTATCAGACGATTGCGTATTTAATTTAGTATAACTATTGTTGATATTTGAATTTGGTTGAACAGTACTTCTTTCTTTAACTTGTTCTAAAACCATATCAAATTCTCGTAGCTGCTCAAGGGTTGATGAACTCATTTGAGATTCCGGGGAAGATTGACTTTCAGATGTTACTTTTACATGTTTAGTTGCTTGAGCTTGCGGTAAACGAATAGTATGTTGCCCAAGAGGTGGCGCTGCCGTTAATACCAACTGTTGATAAACAGGTTGGTTAGCTCCACCAATGACATTCCGCTGTATTTGAAAGAAAGACGGACGTACTAATCTCGTACCAGACATCATTTGAGGAGCTTTACTTAGCATTGGCAATTTAATGCGCATTTGAGTTAAAACTGGCTGATGCTGAGTTGGCGCATTTTGAGAATTTTCGTTAGATGAGTTGTTATTAATGCTTTCATCGGAAGTAACGTCTGAATTAGAAGTTTGGGGCACTATTTTAATAATTGGTGATTCCATTTCATTTTGATTAAGATACTTACCATCATTATGTTGTTTTTGATTAGTTTCATCAACTAGTTCCGTACTAGGAACTGTTATTAAGTTAATAGTTTGCCCACCACCTATGTTAACGGGTATTTGTCGAGTGTAAATTACACCACCATGCATGGTTTGTATATTCATAGGAGAAATCGTTTGTTTTATCTGTTGCATTAATGTAGGTTGAGTTGAAGTTGTTTGGGCAGCAGGCTTCCTCAGTAATAAAGGCGGGCTGTTAATTTGTCCAATGTGATCTAAATTCAAACTATTATCAGAAGATTGACATTCTGAAGTTTCTGTATTTATGTTCACAGACGTTAAATGTGAATCGCTTGAATTTATGTCATTTGACTTTTGAGTATTGTCTTGATATACCTGTTTGCCAAACGCTTGATTGAATTTGGGCAAGCTGGTTGATTTTTCAGGAATAGATTTGTTAGAAGAATTCTGAATAAATTTTGCATAATTCTCTTCATACACAGAGCGAGACTTTATTTCATGCTGGGCATTAACAGTTTCTTTATTAGATGTTGTAATATTATTATTAGTCGACGGACTTGAGTCTTGACATTCTGATTTGTTATTGTTTACTTGAATACTTGAGGAATCAATCGGTTGTAGTCTCAATACCATGCTTCTTTGGTGTGGATTATTTAAATGAATAGATTTGCCATCTGCAGCTTTACATAAAAATTGGACCATTTTTTGTTCGTTACATCCTTGCATATTAGTTACGTTAGTTAAAAGATTAACTCTTTTCAACAATTGGCCTGTACCAGGATTCTTTTGGTTACCAGTATTTACTATGTGAAGAAGCTGATTATTCCCTTGCTGAAGACCTGAGTCTGCTAAAGGCATTCCACCGTAAGATGTTGAATGTTGTACGTTGTTTGCATTCGATGTGGAATTGGTGTTTACTTCTTTATTTTGAACAATATGTAACACAGATGTATTAGAGTTATTAATAACAGAATTCTGTGTATTATCTACTAAAGTCATTTGGTTCCCATTAGTATTTTTGCCTTGCACTAAATGTAATACTTGAGAAGCAGGAGAAGAATTAGGGGCCGCCTGAATATTATCTTCAGTATTAGTTTGGCTCAATGGTGGAGGTAATATTTGTGCTAGCGCTTGCTGGAGCGCCATTGTGTTTATGGGAGAGTTTGAATAATGGGGTGATTCCGGAACGGGACTTGGAGCCTCAATTTTTGGAGATATAGGAGGGTTTGGAATATCGACTAAGTCAGTAGTGAATTCTGGTGTAGTCGTTATGCCCGCAGCATTCATAGCGTGAGCAATTTGATCTGATTTTTCAGTGGAACCATTTTGTTGCTTCTGCTCAGCAATGAATTCAGAATTTTGTTTCTGCAATGATTCAAATATCATATTTGATCGATCTTCGGATGAAGAAGTGTTGTCATTTGAATTATATGAATAGTCCACATTATTCATATGTCTGTTAACTAATGAATTTAAATCATCATTATCATTGTAATCAAGTGGTTCATCTTTAATAGGCATTTCTTCGATTTTTACTTCGCTTATTTCCATTTGTACTGGTATATTTTCATTACAAACTAGCATTTTTGAAGATTCTTGTGATTTAATATGTCGGTCATATTCTTGCACTAAAGGTAAACTTAGATCTGCAGTGGTTAATTCCGTATATTCGGTCTTGATGGTGGGTTGTGAATCATCGTGAGAGCCGTTTTCCGCTGAACACTGAGAGGGGCTGGCATCTGTTACTTGAGTAACTCGCGGGTCACATGTTATGGGATTTTGAGCAGCTGCACTTACAGGTAATTGGCCTACTTGCACTACCTGTACCACAGTTTTTATCAAAGCAGGTTCAATAAAATCCGGACTAATCAGATCATATGGGAACCGATTTTCATAAGAAGCGGATTTTTTATTTTTTAAATTGTCGTTATGATCATCATAATTTAATTCTAACGTTGTTTTTTTAAAAAACGCTCGTACTTTATCTCGTATTTGCAAATATGAATAATAACGCTTTACATATTCAGACTGTCCTATATTAGACTTACATACAACTTTACATTTACTGTAGTCCTCATAATCCTCGGACAACAAAAGCGGCTGAGATTGTTTTACGTCCGACAGAGTCGCAGCCGAAAATTTTGATTTATTATCTCCATCTTCTGAAATTTTTTTGACTCTGCCGGACCCCTCACCAAAACCCATACTAAAATTATTTTCACTAATTTGATCGCAAGACGACTGATGCTCCATATGTTTTGATGATATTTCCTCAGCTAATGTTTGTTGTAAAGGATCATAAGGTTCTTTATTGTCTGTATTTTCTTCTGAGAATATAACATTATCATAATCAGTTTTGTCAAAAGTGTTAATAGCCGTTCCTTTAATAGGCCAACATTCTAATACACTGGATACATCTATATACTCTTTATGAAACGGCTGCGAGAATGAGAATTTTATAGAGCTGCAATAATTAAGGAGCCGTTTAAATTCTTTACTATAGGCTGATTCTGCCATAGCGGTTACTGTGATTTTTGGGTAGTCGATATTTTTGCTTTTTCGGTATCTTTTTTCATTTAACTTAACATCACATGTATCACTTTTACGTTTTAAATTTTTTTTACTCAATGTTACTTCGGCTTCTTTTAGTCTTTGTTTTGAGTACGTTACTTTGGGAATAACAACAGTAAAATTATTAGAATTTTCTTTTTCGTCGCTTTCAATATTTTTGTCTTCAAAAACTTTGTTTTTTAAAGCTTGTATGACATTAATCGTTTTTTCATCGCATATATTATTATAGTCCATCTCATCTGAGTACGAAGCTCTATTTAATATAGGAAACACATAACATGTACCAACTACAGGATCCTCATAAATAGAACCTTTTAATACAACACTAGAATCGCCTTTATATACAAGTGTTACATTTGGTTGCAAGGTATTGTCATTTGAAGATTTTGTATCTAAGTCACTTGGATTAGAGTAACTGACACTTGAAACTTTATTGTGTGCCATATGATATGAATCCATAATACTTTTTACTTCTTCTGTAATATTAACGTTTTTATTTTGTAGTTCTATATTTTCACATTCTTCAGTTGTACTTTCGTTATTTTGGTTTTGTAAATAATCTTGTCGACAATGCTTTTTTAAATTTTCTATGTGTCCTAAGTTCATGATATCATTCTTATTAATGTTTTCATCTAAAGCTTCATTAGAAAATAAAGATTTGGAATCATATTTGTCAGTACATTTTGGTTGTGGTTCTTTGTTGTTACCAACTTCATCATTCATATTATGGTTAATATTTAAAACCTCTTGTTTATCTTTTACTTCAAATTGATGTAAATTTTTTTCTGTTTCCTCAACAAGTTTATCTGAATATAAGCAGCTATCCCTAGAATCGGTTGTGTTCAAGAGTAATGACTGCATATTTTCATCGTCAATCTCTTCTAACGGTATTATAACTTCAATTTTATCATCACAATTAAAAAAATCAGTGTTTAAATATTCATTTCTTGTTTCAGAATTCTTCTCCTTATTATCAAAACTGTCATTTATCAAAATTGATGCGGGTATATTCGTTTCTGATTCACGCATTTCACTTTGTTCATCTTTAAAAAATGTATTAACATTAATTTCGTTCACTATACTTTTTAAGTTTTTAGTATCAAGATTTTTTTTATTCTGAAGTTCTTCGTAGTTTTTTCTAGAAATATTTTTATGTGCAGTCTTTATTTCTTCACGACCACTAACAACTTTTTTAATTTTGATCGAATCTTCGTTTTTAATTATCGTTTTACTGTCAGCCATTATGTTATCTTCATTTATTTTCTTAATACTCTCAAATTCACAGTAGTTCATCTGTTGGGATTCTTTTGATTTAACAAAATTACATGTCGCAAAATCTTTAATGTTTTCAATATTTTCTAGATTTTGATTACATAATAAAATATCTTGAGTATTATTACTAGTTTTTGGTAAAACTTTTTTATCAGTCTCATCAAAAATTAGATTGGGAGAAATATTTTCTATTTTACAAACTTTGTGGCGATTTACTTTGTCTGCAATACCAGTTGATTTTCTTTTCAAAGGGGATGAATTTGCAGGTTTGTCACCAAAATTTGCTAAACATACATATGGTTGGAGATTATCAATCATATTGCTGTTAGTGACAAAATAATTAACAGTTAACTGAACAAGAGTTGGCACTTCATATTTTTTATTATTTGAGCTATAATTGTTTGTTTCTTTGACAAACGGTATATTTAATGAAATAGAGGTCTCAATATCACTGTCACAATCTGTTGAAACATCATCATATTTTTTATCATTCTCATTTTTAGTTTTTGAGTTCTTACTGTTATAACAGTAATGTAAATCATTTTTAGTCATACACCAATATGCATCACATTTTCTTATCCTTAATGATTGTCCATAGGAGGTAGGGGTCACTAATAAGTTTTTGTTTTCAACCAATTGTGATTCTTGGATTTTGCTTTCATTTGATACAGAAAAGTCACTTAATATTGATAATGATTCACTACGTTTCAAAATCGAATCTTTTTTAGATTGTTCTTCTAGGCTGATCGTATTTTCATCTACAGAATATTGTGACAATTCTGATTTTTCCCCTAAGTTTTTATTGGTGCATAAATCTATTTTTTTTGCGAGGTATTTTAAAGTGTCGTCGCATCTAACTAAACTAACAAAACACATTTTCTTTTGGATCTTCATTTTTTCTATAAGCTCATCGCATTTTTCTATTTTTAAAAGACATTCTTTTGATTTAATTTCTTCATTTTCAGAATCTGTGGTAAGTCTTTTCAGTGATTTTGCGATGGACAATTCTTTTTCACAGCCGTCTTTAATTTTTTTTTCTTTATCTTCTACACAAAAATCTTGAAGTAGCGATTTTTTTAAATCATCGACATTTTCGTTTATGTCCTTATCTGTATTTAGGACATTGTTAGCCTTGCTCTCGTTTGAGGAATCATCTAATTCAATTAAATTCGATATTTTTTCTTTTAAACATGTAGTAGAAGATGTGCAACTCTTTACATTTTCAGTTAGGCCATCAATAGCTTCAGTAACTTTTGATTCTAATTCATTCGTAGATTCGTTTATAGCTTTTGTTAAAAAAGGAAGCCTTTCGATTTCCACAACACATTTTTGGGATAACCTTCTTTGATGTTTATTAAACATATCCGTATCCATAATCGCAATATCAAAATTTCCAAATTCTGTTTTAAAAGTTTGAGTAGTATCTTCGTCGTCACTTATTAAATTAATCGTTTCTGTATTGTCAATAGGTTTTTTGATATACGATATATCATGTACTTTAGTCGTTATTATGTGAGGTTTATGTGGTGTTTTTATCGCAACTTGTTTAATATTCAAAGTACATTTTGAATTATTATTTATATTTTGCCATAGCAGTGCTTTAATTTTTGGGTCTTCGAATATTGAATCTACGTTAACGCTCAACTTACCAGATATAGTTGCTTTAAAAGTATTTCCATTTGGAAGTTTTATTCGAACACATTTCTTTAGGGGGTCATCATTACAGCTTGGTAATTCCTCAAAAATCACTTTATCTTTATATTCCAATACATTTTCATAGATTGTTGTGCTTTGTTCTTTATCCAATGCTTCTGACTGAATTCCAGTACAATTTTCACTAGTCATCGGTTTTTGAACATCTAGATTGACATCGCTACAAATATTATCAATTTTTTCAGAATTATCTTTTACGATTGTATCATTTTCTTCAATGACTGATGACAGTATTTCTGAATTTTCACCAGAAATACCAGAGCAAAGTTTGGTCTTTAAGTCACTAATATTAATTATATTATCATTTACGTTTGGTGTATTCGCATCACATGTTTTTACTTCCTCATTTTCAAGAGGATTTACTGATTTACTGGTATTTTGGGCATGCTCTTTTAAATTTGAAACATTGTCATCTTTTTTAGGTCTATCATGAATATCATTCCACCCAAAGCTGGGCGGATACTTCTCTGTGGTGTTTTGAGATAATGAATAATTTTGTATCGTCTCACTATTCTTTTCTGTGTGTTTTAAATTTGGTGTTTGCCTATTATGCATATTTGGAATTATAGCTGATGTTATTTGTTCTTCTATATCGACGCAAGTGCAATTTGATTGGTCAGAAATATTTTCATTTTTATTCGCAATATTACCTTCATTTGTATTCGCTGTGCTTTTTATTTCTTTTTCATTTGATATAAATTTTGTTGTTTTATTAATAGCGGGTTTAATTAAAGCGGATCGCTTTTTAATTAAAGCCTGACATTTTAGCTTTCTTCTTGGTTTTTTATCTTCAATCCGAACTTCAGTAGGTGACAATATCGTCGCATCCTTTATAACATTTGATGATCGCAACAAAATACGACGATTTGGCGATACTAAAACATTATTACTGTCATTTACTGACAATTTTTGGCATGAATTTTCATCTTGATTTTCATCTTCTATTGGCACAGTAATATTTTGTTTTTCGTTGAAATCTGTTTTGTCATAATTTTTTGTATGTAAATTTTCATTCAATTGTATAACTTCTTTGGATGGTGTAATTGATTCATAAGAAAGAGCAATTGGTTTATCATAGCAACGATGATAAAGTTGTCTATTTAATATTACCGTTCGTTTAAGTTGTACTCTCTCTCGATCTGTTGCTTCCTCTTTTTCACATTTTTTGTCTCCCATTGTTTGACTTGTTATTGGATTTTTAATTCCACACTCAGTGTCTAAACTCATAAGAGATTTATTTTCTAGTGTTTCGGATGTTATTTTCATTTCAACTTTTTGTGTAACTTTATATGGTTTTATTGTTTCTATTACATCATGATTTATAGCAAGAGTTGTATTATACTGCAATGGTTGCTGCAACTCGTTTATTTCATTTTTTTCAACATGGATGTTCTTAGGCGTATTTGCTATAAAATTATTATTTGACAATTCGGTTTTTGACGTTGATATGTTACAAATTAAACGCCCTTGAATATCTTGAACAATGATCGGACTTCTATTATCTTCAAGTATTTCTTGACATGTTTTCGCAGTTTTTATGTTATTTTCAATTTTGTTATTGCAATTAGACTTCGGTTCTTCAGCATTTAAATAAAATTCCTGGTGGGGTTTTATAGTATAATTGTTTGATTCAGGACAAAATGAATTTAAAGATATATTAGAATTGAAATTCATTACCATATTAGGTGAAACCCTGCGTATAACTGGCAAAGAGATAGAATGATCAATAATAACAGGATTAACGCAGGGAGCCACAAACTGCGTTGTAAATAGAGATACATTTGGAGCCTTATTCACAGTAACGTAATCGTTTCTATTCAAGTTTGTATAATTTTTGTTCAACTGTTCTACTTGAACCGTGGAGTACGGGTTGTAAATCAAATCGCTGCCAATCACCATCACATTAGGTGTTGCACTTTTCTGAGGTACTGTAAGAATAACTCTTGTTGGGTCCAAAGCTTGATTTTGACTATTTAGTACATTATCAGTATTATTTTTTTGTACGTCTGTGATGGCTACTTCTTCAACTTTTGATTTATTGCAAATACTTGTTGCTGGTAAGTTGTTTCCTTTATTTTGATTACCTACATTGGATGTCTTCAGATTAATCTTCTCAGTTGTAAATATTGCGTTAACGGAGTGCACATTATTGCACATTTTTGAATTCGGAGGTTGTTTCACCATTGTTGAAGTAATTAATTCGTTCGAAATAATTCGTGGCTTTTTGTTGGAATTGTCGTTGGTTATAGTACCTGTATTTAATTTCGTTTGACTCATAGGCTTAATTTGGTTGTTACATTTTGGTGGCAAGTCTTTCGTCGGTTTAGATTGAAAAAATACATTTTTATTGATTACAAGGTCCAAATTTTGGCTAGACTCAACCCTTTCTGACTTACGGATCGAGGCTGTATCAACTTTATGATTCGGATATTTGTTTACAAAAGAATTAGCAGTTTTGGTGTTAAGAACATTTCTTGTTTTAGGACTTTGTGTTAATGCGCTATAGGCTTCCTCATCTGACATTAGTTCTCCAATCTCCTTGCGCAAGTCATCATCCATTAATTCTTCCAATAAATCATAATCAGAATTCGGTATGCCTGATATAAACGGGTCATTAGCATTTTGAATGACATCAGGCAAATGTTTTTCTTTAAAAACTAAAGGACTGTTTCTTTTCAAATCCAATTTATTGTCATTTGATTGACAATTAATTTTTTTAGCTTGTTTTTGTTTTGAAAAGGGTGAATGAGTCATTTCTAATTGTACTGGTTTCCCACTGCTCGCCAATGTCAATTTTGATTTAACTGGACACTGTTTTGAGTTGCTATAGTCACTAACCGTTCTTAAGCTATTATTACTAGAACAAGCTGCTTTATTATTATGACTTTCCGCATTTTGTAGAGATCTTTTTTCGAACGAATCTTTCTTAAGTACAATATCGAGAGCATTTGGCCCCCTACTTGGCGTCTTGTGAGCTAAAAGGGCATTCATGACACTTTCCCAATCAGATGTTTGATTGTCAGTATTCTTAGGTGTATTTTTTGAAATTGATCCTTTACCGGAACCTTTTACGTTGCGAATCTTTTTTAGTTCAGAAACTGAATTCAAAGATTTGTTATTAGAAACTTTTATCGATGAAGATAAATTTGATGTAGAGTTGGATTTTTCTAAAATTGGAACATTTATGTTCATATTTTGAGTATCTTTAGGTTGAAGATCTTTGTTATTAGACTTAACACTTGGTTGTTTATTCACATGCGTCGTATCAGTACAGTTAATAAGATTTTTTTGAACTTCATCAGACTTATGTTGTAACTTAAGCGGATGCATTTTAGATTGCTGTCTCAATAATGATATTAAATCATTCTGATCATTTTCTGTTAGATGGCCTTTTAGAGAAGCTACTTGGGTCATATTATTTTTTTGTTCAAAACTTTTGTTTTCAGCTTCATTTAATATTTTTGAACCATAACGAATTTCCGACTTTAACATATTTGATATTATTGGATGTTGCCTATTAAGACATAAAGGAGTATTTTTTGTCGACGGTAGGCATTTGAAATTTTGTACCTTTTGAACAACAAGCTTAGAATTATCGTTTGACTTACTATTAGCTTTAGCTCTGGATACAACAATTTCACCTCTAGATTGTAAATGATTTACTTTGTCTAGATTCATACCAAAGTCTTGTTTATCTTCTGAAGTCTTATTTTTAAGAAGTTTAGTATGGTCATGTACCATTTTATGTTTATTATCATTTTGTTTATTTTTATGCAAATAGCTAAGACGTGAAAAAGTGTTTGGTGCTTTGTCGACTTTTTTTTGCTTAGGACTATTAGTCTTATCAGGTAGTAATTTTGCATCGGGTTTCTCCTTTGAAGCTCCAGCATTAATTGTTTCCTGCAATTCTTTTAGGAAACTTTGAAATTGATTCTGGGTAGGCGATATATTAGCATTAGCCATACTTTGACAACTCATCGAGGATTCCACAGGATTAGTTTCGATATCTGTATTAATGTGCAATGTTTTAGACGCATCACTTGTTGATTGTTTTGGGAAATCTTGTTGAACACTCTCAATGATAGATACATTTGTGTTACTTAACTTTTGTCTAGGCTTACATATTTGTTTAGGATACTGTTTATTGGCTAAATTAGCAAATTGTTTTTGCCTTGATGTGTCACTTGCATTTTTCACTAGTGGATTTGTTTTGATGACGCCGCAACTTCTCTGTTTAAGAAACTCTCTGTATTGAATTTGACTAGGAGTTTCGATACTCTTTATCAAATTGATTTTTGCAGTTTTTTCTAACTGCAAATCAGAAGGATTACTGTTTGTTTTATTCAGTGGTTGTTGATAACTTTTTATTAATGTACTACATGCTTGTGCAGAATCTCTATTTATAACTTTTTCATGTGTTTTATCGCAAGTGTTAATGTATACTTTATCATTTTTCTTGTTAACTTCATTAACAAATGTTGACTCCTGAACTAAATTTCCTTTATTGCTGCAATTCTTTAAAATGATGTTCACTTCATCTTTCAGGGCATTAATCTGCTCTACTTCATCTCTATTTAAATAAACTTTTGGTGAATTTGAACCAATCACATTGTCTGAGGTTGGCAAGTCCGGCATTAATGTTGGATGAAGATTAGGCACCTGTAGCTTTGTACTTCCTTCATTTATACTTTTGTGTCGCCTAAATTCTATAAGTTTTTTAATACTCTTCTTAACTTCTTCTCTAACATCATTTTTTGCAGTGCTTTGAACAGCAAACGTAGAATCAGACTTTATACTGGGCTTAACTGATTGAAAATTTAGTTGTTGCTGTTGATTTGGCGCTTGGCACATTTTTCGGACACCAAGAGTATTAACACAATTTGATACTCTTAATTCGTCTGTTTTAAGCATATCTGTTTTTGTTATTGATTTTTCGGGGGATTTAATTTCGTCCATAGAAAATAGCCCATCAAACAACACATAAGGGTCATTGCCCTCGGAATTTATTGATGTAATAGACGACTTTCCTTGGCTATCGTAGTCACTGTCCGTAACACATAAATTATTGTTAATATGATTGTCCAAATCACTCTTAGATTGTCCATTTACTTCTGGTACCCTGGCTACTTTCATACCAACAAGCCTTGATAAAGATCCACTTGGTGGTTTCTGTTGTTTTGTATCAAATTCTAATAAACCTGTTTTTTCTTTCTTTTTACGTTCTTTTCTCTCTTTCTTCTTTTCTTTCTTTCGAATGTCCTTTGTTTTTTGTGATACTATATGAGCAAGTTCTGTTCTGTGATCAATATCTTTAGATGATTCTTCTTTGATCTTAATTTTATCTATTCTCTCTTTTTTTTCCTTACTTCTTTCTTTGCTATAAGGTCTCTCCTTTGCGGTCGTATTCATATCACTGGCTAGACTAAGTGGGTCAGTTTCATCATCTGTTGAATATTTCAGTCGTTTACTTTTCTTCTTTCGTCTATTTATTGCTTTCGATAACTCTTCTATGCTATGATCACTGTCTGTTTGGGTTGGATCATCTGATATAGCATCCTGCCATATCTCTTCTGGTTCTTGCAATTCTACCAAGTGCTCGTAACCTGTTTTGTATAAATTTGGAAAAAAATCATAACGTTTTTCTATCACGACAAATGCAGTTTATTTGTAATAGAAATATTTAGAGGCTAATACATTTAGTCACAGTATTACTAGAATTATGTTTGGTTTTAAATTTATTTTACCTTTTTCAATACCGTAGAATGCGTCGTTCTCGTCGTCGATTTCTTCCGGCAAGTGTTGGAAAGAGCGTGGGTCTAGATTGAGGTACTTTAGTTCGGTTGTCAGAGCACGCGTGCCTCCATGCGTACGCTCCATGTACGTCCGACAATTGTCAAGAAGTGATTCCCTGAAAAGTAATAAGTTTTCACATAGTTTATTTGTAATTCTCACATTGAACGATAATTGTAATATTTACTGGTAATATTGTATCCATTTTAATCCTCAAATATTTTATCAAGTAACTAAGCTTTTTGTTGTATTTTTAGGATAGAACAAAGGTTGAGTCAATGAACATGTAGTCTGGATATACAAATCTAGTCACAAGATTTGCTTATTGTTCCTAATTTTATTTTAATAGCAAACTTTAAGGAGGTCTATTAATCAATCAAAAATCATTGAAGTGTTACATATGAATTTTAATACCCTATGGTGACTACAATAGTAAATGGTATATATGTTCTTTTTAAGCTTTAGATAAAATATATGGCAATATTTATAAAATGAAAAATAAGACTAATTTTAAGCTGTTAACAAAAATATAATGAATTTTGTTAAGAAGAAGTAAAAAATTAATACATAGGTTTTTCGTGATATCTTGCAAGTAAAATTACTACCTGTCCATATCCCAAGATAAAGTTTTAACCCTGGGTCCGGAGATTAAAACGGCGAGATCTTGGCAAAGCTCCGCGCCAAGACCAAGCGCTTCACCCTCAGCAAATATAGCAGTTGACAACACATTTGCCTGTTTTTGTGTCTGTTTTAAGTTAATAGTTTCAGATGTCTTAACCAAATTCGTCTGAGTCCTACTGTCTGTTGCCCAGCTTCCGAACTCCGAGTTAGTATCTGGTCTTGGTTCTTGAATATCCTACAAAAATATAATATATAAGTACATTAATACATATGTCATATTGCATGGACGAAAAACACTACATTCAATTTTACAACCATCGGAAAGTCACCATCTGGCAACATCTTGTCAAACCATCTTAGTTGTCGACATTTTAAAGCTACACACATACCATATGTCTGTAAAAGTATTCTCAATGTCACATTTAAAGAAAATTAACTATTTTAAATACACATACCTTGAGTACTGGCGCGAGCGGTGGTGCCGATTTGACCCTTTCATACATAAATGATGAAGGATGAACCGAGAAAGCTGTAAGAACGCATTCGCAGCTCAATCGGGAACTTGCTGATAATAACGATCCAAGTTGTGTGAACCATGTTGATAAAGTTTCTTCTGTCAAACGAGCTTCAGCTTCCTGAAATTATATGTAATAATATTTATCATTTTATAATAATAATATTATATCCTGGGACATTTTTCACACACGGCCATTTGATCCCAAATTAAGCTTGTATAGAGCTTGTACTATGGAAACCACACAACTGATATACAACATATACACTACTTTTCTTTTGCAAATATACATACTTATATAGATAATTACACCCAGACTTAGGACAAACCGACATGTTCATGCACACAAATGTCTGTCCTGGGTGGGAATCGAACCCACAACCATCGGCGTGAAAGGCAAGTATCTACCAACCACGCCAACCGGCCAGTCACGGCCGGCACGGCACGTTATTTATATATACAACATTTCATTTCATTTCAAGATAATAAGATAAGATACATAGATATATTTATAAAATGAATGATTTTTATTTGATATATATATATATATATATAACAATATTATATTACTTGTGAGGGTTTTTTTGAAAGCGAAAGGTTTTTTTTTAAATTGTATCATACCTTCTCAGTCTTAAGTTTGAGCCTCTCCAATTCATTCATACCAGCAGTGATGGCGCGAACGTACAATTCACATACAAATGATTTTCTCTCATCCTTACACTGAAACAATATAAGTATCATATTTAATTAATTTTTTTGATGAACACCTTGCCCAATGAAGGATAAATTGACTTTGCGGAGACGGAATTGTAGTGTTACAAGTATTTTTTTTAATGAAAAATTCGAATTGCATTGCTTTAAATCTAAAGTAATTCCAATAAATCATATGGTATAATTTATATTGAGATGTCTATTGTCCGAATATTAGCTTAACATTATGTTATTTTACAAGTTTATTCCTGTTTGTGCTTAAAAACAAACTATTTTAAAATGCATTGTTCAAATCATAATAATTAGTTTTATTCTGCAAACTTTAAAAAATAATGATGATTCATCAGCAAGCAGTACAATATCATAAATACCATTAACATAGAAGAAGAGATCAATTATATCGTTAATATATTGTTAATACTTTAACTACAATAATACTAGGTGTTAATTAGTTTTGCAGTTATTATATTTGGTATTTTGTTGTATTATAATTTTTCTGTTTTATCATGATATTCAATTGGCAGCATTTGTTTTACATCTTACAAAAAATTAATAATTTGTGTGTCCTGCAATAGAGGTCTATAATAGACACAAGTTCTGTGCATTGTTATCGTAATAGGGGGTTAATAAATTTAAATTGAATGATAAAAAGATGTTTTTTTTTATAGTATAGGTAGACTGACGAGCATATGGACCGCCTGATAATAAGTGGTCACCAACACCCATAGACATTGGCATTGCAAGAAATGTTAACCATCGCTTACGTCGCCAATGCGCCACCAACGTTGGGAACTAAGATGTTATATCCGTTGGGCCTGTAATTACTGCATACTGAAATGTTTTAATAATAGCAATAAAGTAAAAAATAATTATAGGAACCGTGACTCACTTGCGCATGTATGGCAGTCGCCAGAGTGTGCAGGTGCCTGGAGGTGGCGGCGGGGGCCGCCAGCGCCGCGGCCGCCGGGGGCAGCTTGTCGGCCGGCAGCAGCCGCGCCAGCGAGCGCGCGCAGCCGTACAGCGCCACGCGCGCCGCGCCGCTGCACGTCGGGACCACCATGCAGCGGGCGATCACCACCTGCGTCACCAGTACGCGTCTTAACACCTCTTACATGCGCTCATGTGCAAGGCACAATCTTTAGCTCGAAAGAAATTTGTACCGATACCAAAAAGCACTGATTGTTATCTACTATTTCTGTAGCCATGTAGATATTAAGTTACGGCCTGCTTGTTAATGAAATAATGTATCAGTATCCGGGGTGCTCGAGATTCGTTTATAAAAAATAAGCGTACCTGTGCAATAAGTGTTGCAACTTCTTTAGCATTTTTCCACATTTTCTTGTCTCGCGGCGACATTTCGAGCCGGCTGTGTAAACGTTCCACCAGCTGATAGCCGTTGCGAAGTGGTGTTTGTTTAGCCTGATACACGTTAAGTTAATTATTATTATTAGCGAATGAACCAAACTGATATGTATTAAATAGAATAACTATATTTTTTTTTGGAAAAAAATATAATATAGAACCTCTTTAGTTTATAATTACAAATACTTTTACAACAAAAAAACATTTAATCAAGATTTCTGATGAGTCAATTGATTTGGTATACAAAACGTATTGCAATTTATATTTACCAATTCAATGCACCGCGAACGTGACTCTCCCTTGTGCAAAAGTACAAATTCAATATCGGTGAGTAGTTCCCATACGTCCACCGTGAATCCGGCTTCTTTACGCAGTATATCCACGAACGTGGGCTCGCTTCGAGCCGCTTCTGTTCGATCTGTTTGAATTTTTCATATTTTTATGTGAATACATTAATAAATAGAATAATTTAAATAAAGTTATGTAATTATATCTTAAATTTTCATTGCAGCAGCTGTGAAAAAAAAAACCGTAAGGTAGATAGAACCATCTGTGTATATAAATAATACATTTGACTGCCTCGTTGGTCTAGTGGCAAGATGTGTTGCCGTAGACCCGGAGGTCCTGGGTTCAAATCCCAAGTCGGAACAATAAAAAGTTATTGGGTTTTTCTTTCGAAAATTCATAATAGCAGCCCGGAGTCTGGAAGTTGGAAGTATGTACACTCCCGTGCCACGGAAAGTACGTAAAGCCGTTGGTCCTGCGCCTGAACTTTTTCCGGTCGTGTCGGATTGCCGTCTTATCGGATTATGAGAGTTAGGGAATAGAGAGTGGACCTGTGTTTGCTCACACACTTGTGCAACTATAATATGTCCTGCGCAGTTCGATAATTTCTCTCGAGATTGGCCGTCATGGCCGAAATCGGTCTGGAGGACATAATTATTATTACATTACAAAAATCATATGTATCATAAAACGCGAATGTTAGAGGATCAATCGTGACTATTATCATAATCAGTGGCACTGGATATGATATACTTCATAACAAAAGTTTAAAAGTTAAGAAGAGTAACTATTGAGTTTCTTTCCTGTAGTATTTAGTTGTAAAACATTTTATTTTAAAGTGAGAAATGTTTATATATAGAAGAGCCTATGTGAGTGATATGAATAGTTACCTTTTTGGTCGGCTACTTGGTCGACGTCCGACACTACGCCGGTGGAGTTCCGCGCTCGTAACATGACGGCGGCGGCCAACAGCAGCGCCAGGTCGTCGCACTTGGACGCGGCCAGCTGCCGGAGCCGCGTCACGAACATCACGCCCCTCTCCTCTTTCAGCCATCCTAGAACTGAAACCAATCCAATCTACTATTATTAAAGATCTTTATATTATTATAAATAAGATGAATGTGAACATCTCTCATAGGTGAGCACAAGATGTATATGCCACCATGGGCACTTAATGTTTAATTTTTTTTTTAGTTTTCATATTAATTAGATATTTCGTAATTATTTAATGTTATTTTCGTATGACATTTTATTTTAAATACTAGTATAATAGAAAATACCTTCTTCGTCTGTTGGCTGAATTCCTTTAGAATCTAGTAGAGCTTTGAGGACTGGATGACCCCAGGGATTTGACAAGACTTTTCTAAACCACTGGGCTCTGTGTAGTAGTTGGCTTTCCCAGGATGGACTGGCTCCATCTCGTGTGGAGATAGCCGCATGACACTCCCCGATGAATGCGTCGAGAGCTTCCTCCAGCCAAACATGTTGATCTTTGCTTTTGGGTGACTGCCATTCAGTCTGTAAATAAAAATATTCAGACTTCAGTTATTTTCTCATAAATAAGTTTTAAAGTAAAACTTTGAAAGTATTACATAATAAACATTGGCTACTTAATATCTACCCTACCACACAAGCGAAGCCGCGGGCGGCAGCGAATGAAGATATCAAGAACTATTTGTAGTGCATTAACAAATCACATGTGTACAATAATTTGTTTATTTTTTATAAAATCAGGCACAAAGGCAGTTTGAATTTAATATATTTGAGTTGAATATAATATGCCAACATACTTTTAAGTAAAGTTAGAATAATGTATATCTTTATCCCACTCTGATATAATATAAGGTAAATCCTGTTTGAATGTCATTAAATTAAGTTATCAAATTAAACCAGGTCATCTACCAACTTACTCTCCTTTCAGTGGATGACCATTACTATAAAAAAGCAATTTATATGTTTTACTGCTGTGTTTTCTTTAGATAGCTTGTTTATCGAAGTCTATGTTACATACTATATACCTTCTAACAACGAAACTAGTGGAACACTACAATCTCGCACACAGTACATGTATGGGTCATTTAGTGAGTTTTACTTGGTTGGATTAAGCTCCCTGATACAGCTTGTAAATAATAAATGTAGATTGAAAAAATGTATACCTGTAATATAGTGTGTGAAGTGTGCCGCTGAAGCCAGGCGAGCAGGTGAGGGTGCGTGGTGGGCGCCGAGTGCTGACATAGGCTGTGCACGCGGCGCCACGCCTCGCAGACGAGTCGCGTGCGCTGCTCGCCTGTGCACTCGGCGCTTAACCGCGCCTCGAGTGACTGTAAACATACAAACATTATATATTTTTCTATTTAAATTATAAAGTTTTAAAATAAAATACCAATGCTGATTATTATTATTCTATACAATAATAATTATTATTATATCCTTTAGATGGAATATCAACTGTTGCACCCCATTTCAAAACATTCAACTGTGTAGCTTGTATTAATTTAGGACAAGTCTTGGCTAAGCCTATCGCACATGGTCAGCGCGACTGCTTTCGGACCAATCACTTCGCACATCACCGAATGTAAGTATGGACTTTATAAGCGAAGATGAGTAAAGAGCAATCAATTTGTTCCGTACAATTACAAACATTCAAATAAATGCCCTCGCGTAGGATATTACAAACATGGGATGACTTTTTATTTAACACACTATAGATATCTAAAATGTTTTTCATAAATACTTGAATTTCAACGAAACATGAAGAAAATGTCGAAGTGCATATAGCAACAATGTGAATGGCTATATCGATTGCCGTTGTATTCGAAATGGAACTTTTATAGCACAAAAACGTCAGCGCAAAGACAGGCGCATTATAGACCCTCGCTCTCAAAGTTTAAAGGGACGGAAATCAGAGCAGATCAGATAATCGAGGCACAATCCTCTAAAACTGTTCCAGGTTTGATAAAAGCAAATTGTTTAGAAAAAAAGAAGTAAAAAATCAACATATTGGTCCTTATAAAAAGTATTTTTTTTAACACTAGCAATAATATTTGCTCATTTAATAAAATAAAAACATACTTACACACTAACTATAGTTTCGTTTATATAGAAACTAGTTATCGCCCGCGGCTTTGCCCGCGTTTTGCTTGAACTTTAGTACAGGTGTTAGGTTAAAGCTTGCTTCATACAAAATTTCATCAAAATCGGCGTAGTGATTTAGCCGTTAAAGCATAACTGACAGATAGACTTACTATCGCATTTATAATATTAGCTTCTGCTATAGCATTAAGCGCAAAACTATATGTTTTATTATTGACCTATTATAAATATATAAGTTGCAATTGTAAATTTTTTCTTCCAATAAACACTTTTTAATACTTTTTAAAAGTGAGAGAAAACTAGTATACAATAAACAGTATGGCTTAATAAAACAAAAATAAATCTTTTAAAATTTGCTCAACTCTAGCAATAAATTTACTTTTTCTTCTATACTTCTTACCGCAGCATGCTATGAGCTTCGGCTGAACCTGACTTGTTGACTTAAAATGAAATCATCGATTTTAAAAATCATTTGAATCAAATCAACAGTATAACTTGGTTGTTACGGATAATTTCTTCACAGATAGACTACCACTAACTGTGGCAAATACTTGGCATTTAACACAATAATAGATTTATTATGTTTAAGAATCATTTAAAGATAATGTAAATTAAAAAAATTATATTGGTAAGCATATTCATTAAATTCTGCTCCTTTATGGAAACCAAGTCCATCTAATATAATGCAACATTATAAAATAATGTTTTTAATATTTAGTTATGTCATGAAATATAACTTCCAATCTCTAACCAAATATCTTTAAAAGTAAAGAAAATAAATAATTAAATAATTTATAGCTTTTTTTCATTTAATATCCTTAAGCTAACCAACCAACCTGTATACAAAATGCACTCAAAGTCAAAGCCAAAAATCTTTATTCAATATAGAAGCATTACAATTACTTATCGTCTTAAATCTACCACCGGTTCGGAAATAAACACCTCAGGCCTGCGAAGAACTAGCGAAAGAAACTCAGCAGGATATTTTTTAATATTATTTATATATTATTACACTATTATAATAATTTACATTGAATGAGTTAGCTTATTTAATTTTTAGTGAAAAAGAAGAGCATTTAAACTAATTTCATGAATCTAACTATTCCAATACAAAATTTCAAACTCTATTTTACCCACTTTAGGGTTAAAATTTAACATGACTTTAAAAATAACAATACTTCTAACTCAATGTTTCAACTCTATATATATATACTACTTTAAGGTTTAATTTCCAAACCTTTTAAATATGTAAAGCGTTTTTAATTCGAAAAATCGAGCCCTAATACCAATTCACACAACTGTAGTTTCAAAAGTATATATATTGTAATAGATCTTCCCTGACTTTCATCCCTATAGTGATATAGCAATACTTTTCATAGCAGTTAATATGTCATTTTAGAAATACAATGTGTTGATGAAACAATCAAGACAAGTAAATAATAATTTTTTATTGTATCATATAATAGACAGAAAGAAGATTTTCTTTATTTTAATAAATTTGTGCAAATTGTACAAAAAAATACTGTAAAATAGATTTTTCTTTTGAGAACATTATTAGTTGTCTTACTTCCGTAACAGCCTGTGAATGTCCCACTGCTGGGCTAAAGGCCTCCTCTCCTCTTTTTTACTTGCAACATAGTAAAACATGAGAAGTAAAAACTTATAAATAATTATTTGATTGTATTTAATATACCTATATAATTTATAGCTTTCATATATATAGAATTCCAACGGGAAAGCAGAAAGCAAGTTTGTTTGTTTGTTTATTTCTTTCTTTCTTTGTTTTACATCTTATATACTTAACAAATCATCATAAAATTAATCACGAGTATAGGAGAACTAACTCCACTCCCCTTCAATTCAAAACTACTTAGTCTGCTTAAAAAAAGCAAATTTTTAATATTTTCTTTAACAATAAAATATATTTCCAAGCTTATGGTACATGTCACTATCCTTGTAGCACAAAAACCTGAAGTAGCTCAAATAATTATTAGACTTATTTCATTTGGTATTATAGTTACCTAATATTTTTTTCTAGCATTTGATTTGATTAATGGGCTAATATGAAAATATCTAATTTTATGATAGAAAATATGTCCAGGAAGGTTGAATTGAGTTAACAGAATTGGAAATTAATTTCTCACATTTTTACAATGTAAATAAAACAAGCATTTTTGCTCTGAAAAGATAAATCTATTTGATAGTATTTTTTGCATGTATAATTTGCAAGTTTATAAAATAAATAAATATAATGATTTTCTTACATTTAGAAATAACTTTAAACTTTTTTTAAAACTTACTTTGGTTCATGTATTTATATTTATATCTGATGTTGATTTAATTTAATCCAAAAGAAATAAAATATAAGATATACAAAGGACATTAAAGATTTTTTTTGTAGTCAAGATGTGTGTGTATTGTGTGAGTTTGTTGTGTTTTTAGATAATGTAAATAACTAAAAACAACGATATCATATTGGCATAACTATATATTATTTATAGATATGTGTGGAGTACGTGACTTCGTGGTGAAGAAGTATGGCTGTCAAGCAAATGATCATCACACAGGTTCGTATAGGTACCTACGGTATGTGTACTGTAATTCTGCATTTAAGAAGGCATTTGAAGTTATTTAAAGTTTATATAAGACTTTCTCATTTCTAGATTATTTATAATTTTTGTAATCGCAAAATAATATAGACAAATAGATGTCGTTTTAGTGACTGGTATTTACAATATTAAACTTAAAATAGAACTTAAATCAGAAAATTTTTATATATCAGTGATAGAAAACTCATTTTCAATGCATTTTGATTATGTATACAATGAAATTACTTTCAGAATTACAAAAATATAGGAAAACAAGACTTCGTAGGAGACAAATATGGCGGACATAAAGTGAACTTTACGATCACAACGGCGTCACTTTATTTCTTGATATCTCTAAAAATAAAAGAATTACACTTACCTTGTAAAGTTCAATATAATATGTCTTGCCGTTCTGACCACTTGTTTGATTACTTTTCACGTCTTTTCCGTCATTTGTAGAAGTCATTTCTCAAGAAAATATCGCGGAGAGACATTTATGCGCTTGTGTTTTCGTAATGGTACTGTCAAAGTTAGATCTGGTGTTGCACTTGTTTGTACTTACGATTAGTTATTACCAATTCTTAATTACAATAGCAATACTTAATTTGTGCAGTATTATAATATCTTGACTAGTATTATGATTTTGAGTAATATCTTGTAACATAAACGTTATGTTATGTAACTTTTTTGATTACTATTGCTATACTGTAATTGTTACTTATGATTACACATTGTAATCGTAATCGTTAATTATTAATCTGATTACATATTGGTTGGTGGCGTTGTAAGGAATGCTTAATATTTCTTTCGGCGCTAATGCCTATGGGTGGTGGTGAGCAATTAGTGTCAGGTAGCTCATTGGCCCATTTATCTATTTAAGTTATAAAAAAACCGAGATTCAGAAATTCATTTAAAATTTTTAAAAAAATCTACAGTATTTTACTAAAAAGTAATACAATAGTTATTATAAGAAGGTCATGAAAAATTAAAAATAATATGAAGTTAAACAATGACATACCATAATAATTTATTACAGCAGTTTTAGTTTATATAAAAAAGGAAGATCATTAAAAATAAACTTAATTCTTAAACTAGTATTAACACAAATTATGAAACAATATTTAATTTTTTTTTATGAAAATAGGTTTTTGGAGTGTTACATGAAATATATTTTGCATTCTATGAAAATAGAGAGATATAATTTTTAGATGTGGCTATTCTGGATCGTACAAAGCAACGCGAGTAGTGTCAGTCAAAGAATATTACGTTTTCATCTAAAATTAATAAGATTAGAGTGTAAAAAAATGTTACTTTTGTGTTTTATAAACCGATAATTATGTATGTTAATATTTTTTGTTATTACGTTATTCATTCCGTTTCTTTTTATAAAAGGTCTCCTAATTTGATTCGATGTGTCAAAGTATAGGGCTATACCACTGAGAATACAATAAATTATCTCTTACGATTCTTATTTCGAAGGGTGTCTTAATAAATATATATTAAATTTATCGTTTTTATTGACTCTTTTACATATCTTACGTTATATCAATGTCTTTATGGTATACTTTTGTTAAATATCCGTACATCTGGAAGTCATTACGTTCACTCGACTTTTTTCCGTTTTCATTAATTGTTAAAAAAAAAATCATCTGATACATAAAAGCACGTATTTGTT